>NW_017259520.1:491255-502078 GCF_001594045.1 Atta colombica | reverse complement strand
GCACGCACGCACGCACGCACGCACGCACGCACGCACACACACACACACACACACACACACACACACACACACACACACATTGAAACGAGTTACACAGCATACATTATAATCTTTAGTACACACAATAATTTTCCGATCCTTTACTACACACGATGGATTCTTCGTGTACGGGTTCATCACTTTCACAAGTATACAAGAATTGTTAAGTGATTCTTACTTTAACATCTTTAGAAAGTTGTGTGCAATATTAAAAAGGAAAAGACTAGAGATCATTATTTAGTAAATTGCTCCTAGTATTTCAAAGAAGAGAAACAGGTAGAATACGAAATACGCAGAATACGGATGATCCAATTGTGTGTAACAAGTATTAATTGGTTTTAAAATTCGATTTAATACTTGAATATATTATGACTGAATTTTCAATTTTAATCTCTCGATTAAGCTACGGATATTTATGTATGTAATATTATTTAACTAAGTAACATTTTCTTTAATTCCTTGAATTAATTTGCACAGCATGATAAAGCTCTTAGTTCACATATTTACCTTTCGGCTGATAAAGCGGCTAAAGTAAATACTGATACACCAATCGAAATATCCTTAGCGTATTCAGATAATTTGCAGATAGTTAAACCCCATGGCCATGAATCAAGTACATAAACAAATAATGTGAAAGGTATATAAGTCACTATCACCTGTAACAACGAATTATTTTTGTTTTCGAGATTCACATGATATTTTATATCATCAAAAGATATAATAAATTATCCAAGAAGATCCCAGGATAATTATAAATACAATATATTCAGAAGGCAAAGGATATACTTTTTTTCTCATAAGTAAAAATTATTTGAGGACAGACAGTTTCAAACATAAAGCATAATAATATGTATGTATATTTTAATTACAAATCTATTTTTCAGGAAAATTCATTCCTAAGAAAATATATTTTTTTTATTTTTCTTACTTTTATCTTTGAGAGATATACATATTTTTATTTTTTTATATATGGATTGTGCTCATATTTAAAATAAAGATTATTTATATAATTAATAAGAAAGTGGTTTTTAATCATAAAATTTAACATAAAAAGAAATCCCATATTAGTTACATAAATTTAAATTTATCACGCAAATTTCACCGAATTACTGTAAAAACAGAATCTGAGAATTCTCGTTCTACACAATTCGAAACATTTCAATTGTCTCATCAACTATGTATTATGATACTCATAGAACAAGATAAAAGAAAGCGTTTTTAACTAAATGTATGATTGCGAATTTTATTTTTAAATTTATATAACTAATGCGAGATTATTTATATATTTATTGAAGATGGCCAGTTATTGGCCAAAACGTCTAAGTTAAATCAGAACTTTTGTAATATATTAAATATCACAAAAAACAACTTGTGCAGTAATTTTATGCTCCTTTTTCGTTAAAGATTATTCATCCCAAACAATTTTTACTCTTCTTGAACTAGATAGAAATTCAAAAAAGGAAGCGCAATCAAAGCTCACCAATAAATCGCCTAGAGCTAAAGACAGTACGTATGTATTTGGTATATTTCTCATGCTGGTATGACGTAGCAAAATAAGTATTAAAATACCATTTCCTATTACACCCACAATCAAAATTAATAAAAATATTACAGGTATAATATAAGTCTCAACTCTTTCAGCAACCGGTATATATTTATATTCATAATCGTACTCCATTTTGGAGCTCATATTAAAAATATCTTCTGTTATCGCCATCTGTAACAAAAAAAATATTTTTGTTCACTCTCTTGATATAAAAAAGATGAAATTGAAAGCAGATTGCAGACTAATATAAAAATATCTCAGATAACATGTATGTTGCATAAGATATCTAAAAGACATTTTTTAAAACATTTTTTAGACATAAGACATCTAAAAGACATCTTTCAGATATTTTACGCAACATAAACGTTATCTAGGATACATAAATCATATGTTTAAGTAAAAAGGAAACTATAAAAAAATAATTTTTAAATACTGCATATTAGATATATCATTATTGCAGATAAAATGATCGAAATGATTGAAAATAAGATACTACCTCATCAAGTTATATTGTGAAAATTTTTAACGATACAAGACCATATATATATATATATATATATTTTACTTTATTTCATTAACTAAATTAAAATTTTTTTAATTAAAAATATTTGATAAGCCATTTTTAAATTAAAATTATTTTTTTATAAATATAAATACAAATAGTCAACAAAATTTTACTTTTTCATTAGAAAAAAAGGACAGAAAATATAATAATCACATTAATTTGCTTTAAATATGAATGTAGCATCAAATAGGTATAAGTAAAAAATTTATTTAATTATTTATTAGTCTATTATATTAATTATTATATTGTTTATGAAAATGCGATTAGTTTGTAGAAAAAGCTAACATTTCCTGTGCACTTATATCACATATATAAGTATATCATGTTCACTTAGTATTACGTATACTACGATCATCAGCTAAATGTACATGATACATTATTATTAAGGGTTTTGATTTTGCTTATTCAAGTTGTTTCCCAGTATTATTGCTTGGAAAGAGACTCGTTACTTTGAATATTCTTAGCTTCAATAGGGTAGAGCAGAGCTAGTTATGCTTTTTTTTAAATTATTACAAATTTTCATATAATTACGATAGATACCTAATGGTGAATACTTTAAAATGTTGCATGTTCAATGTCTGGCTCAATAATTAAGTACTTATAAATCCTTGATATAGCTCGTAAAAAAATTAATTACAAGAATCAATATACCCCATCTATAAGGCATGTTGAACATCCTCGAAGAAAGTTGAGCCATGAAGATAATGTTTAATGAGATTATATATTATTAAAAACATGAAAGGATTATGTGTATTATATTAATCAAATTTTTATTATTTTCATCTTAAGTACAATAATTTGTAATACTCTCTCTTTTTAAATGTTTTAATTAACAAAATTAGAAAAACTAAAATCTTTACTTTAAGTTAATGTTAAGTAATGTAAACGAAGCGCTACGTCTGAATAAGATGAACTATTATATATATATTCATCTAAATGAATTAATTTTAGAAATTATAATTGCATGCCAATATGGTAGTCGGACTTTCAATCAATCTGAAATATTAATAGTCCCCCCAAATTTTCCAAATTTAATCTTAAAAAATTATAAAATCTTTAATCTTTATAATAATAATATTAAACGTAATATATAATATATATGTTTAATAATTAACATAGAATAAAAAGCATTGATAAAGACAGATTTCATTTAAGCAGTTGAGTTTATAAAGTTAATTAGACACTGACCCAACAAATCCCATATCGATGTTGATTAAAATACTTTTTTATAATTGAAAAATCATAAATAAAATAGCAACTTGAATTAAAGTTAAAAAATATGATAATAATTTATATCCAAAAAACACTATTCGATTGTTATTAATCGCTTTAATTATCATGTAAGCCAAAAACAATACTCATCTAATAATTTTACTTTTGAACGAAATTTTACTTTTTATGAAAACGAAAAAGTGTATTTGTTGACAACCGGACAGATTATTGTATTAAGGCACAGTAATCTCTGTCTTTGTGCTACATTACGCAAGTATAGACGTATCTATATATTTTTTAATGATTTAGATATTTGCATTTGACCAATTTGCCCTTATGCTCAAATAGTCTCGCTAGTACCCTATTAGATTAGTTGTAAATTTAATACAGTAGTATTTACAGTCCACGAGTCGCATATTTTCTCTCTGTTTCCCTACGAATTTTCCCGTGAATATGAAGTCAGTCATAATTATTTATAATTTTTAATATTGTAAATAATAAATATTAGTGAAAATAATTAATTTTAGATAATTTTTTTACTGGCATTTTTAAATCTTCGGTTTTTTATAATAATAAAAATGATTAATGCCTCAATTATGATTAAATTATGATATAATAGATATTAGATTAGAATATTAAATTATGACATAATAGAAGTGTACACAAAAGTTACTCATAAAATTCAGTAATCAATTAATTAAGAAAATTTAATTTACAAATAAATTATATTTATATTTATAAATTATATTTATAAATATAATTTTATTTTAAAAATAATAAAATGCGCAAAATGAAAAAGTCATACTTGATTTTTAGATTGTTTTAAATCCCACCATGCGCAAAAATTAGCAAGGTATTTCTGTAACAATCGTAATTGTAATGATATTTAATTTTACATATTTAGCTTTCTATCTACAACTATATTTTTCTCCATTTGTAATCTAGATCTTTTGTCCTGCTCAAATTTTTTTATTATTCTACGCTTTCAAAAAATATGGAAAAATTTAAAATTTCTTTTTAACTTCTTGATATTCCATTACAAATAGATTTTCATTATTCCATTACAAAATTTTATTTCGAAGAAGGAAAATTGGACTCCGCTTTTCTTTATTTTGGAGAAATTTGATAGTAAAATTTCGCTTTTGTGTGTTGTGTGTGTGTTGTGTGTGTGTGTGTGTGTGTGTGTGTGCGCGCGCGCGCGCTAAAAAGAATCAAATTGCAAATAGAGGGAAAGACATAATTATTAGATTTGTTTGTAAAAATATTATATTTTTAGCAGAAAAAATAAGAAGTATTGAAAAATTCGATTTTATAGAGAACATTTTTCGAATAAAAAAGTTTTTTTAATAGAAAACTTATTCGCGAAATTCTTTTTCCAATAATTAAATAATCTATTAAATTTTTTAATCTAAAGTTGTAACAAATTTAATTCGCTTCTATATCTTCTTCCAACACATTTCTATCACTCTTTATTTATATGAAACCATAAAATCACACATTAGTCGGCCGTTTAAGCTAATTCAATAGAACGTTTGAAATTGTTCATCGTCAAATTTCAAAGTTTTCAAAGTTAAAGTTACAAAGTACGAAATTTGAAAACAATTTAAATAGAAAATCTCGATACAAGCAGCATAGTAGAATATTTCAATAATCATTTATTATGTTATTCCAATAATGGGCTTACACATCTCTTATAGATTGATAGATCTTGTTAATGCATGCGTACATACACGTTATTCTAATATAAATATAAATTTATATCACTATTGATTAAGTCGATTAATAAATATATAAGTTATTTATTCTCTCTCTATAGAAAATATCTCTTTTTTGTGTATGTATACATAGCATACACATTAATATCACCTCGTACATATTTTAATAACTTTTAATATGTATTATAAATCATGTTTACACCAATATGGAAAAATGTAATTAAACATAAAACAACTTAAAATGTGTTACATGTAATCGAATATATTAATAATGCTTCACTAAGCACTTATACTCACAATTGGGCAAAGAGCTTTATTTGCAACTTCAATTTTTACGTGTGAATAACTTATTCACACACACACCAAATAAATTGACTGACGCTCGAAATACAGAAAGTTACAGATATTTAAAAATTGTAATATCTCATGATAATAATAGCTGTTGATTATATCATTTCAAATATATAATAATAAGATTTTTTATTTTCTAATATAATATTATCGCAAACACATTGGGACATATAAGTTGCCTTTTGTTTAATAATTACAAATTGGATCGATCAATCGATTAAATTAAAAAATAATTTTTGTATCTTTTAAATAGATAAATAAACACATAAATTTTAAGTAAATTGATTTTTCCTTAAATTTCTAAAATCTGTCTTGTAAACGATCTTCCACAGGAGAATCCCGCCTTAAGCTCATATTATATATAAGTTTGTAATAGAATAACTAAGTTATATATATTTTTGAAAGTTTCGAAAGTTCTAAGAGTATATAAAAGTAAACTTCTTATGCAATGACAAGTCTAAAATCAAATCATTAAAATCGGCATTGCATATGTTGTTCAAAGCTACACAAGAGACAAGTTGAACATTGTGTTTAACCAATACAGTTTAAACTTTGGCCTAAATTTAATTTTAAAGTAAAACAATGTGGGCTCTATTTGTCCTATCATATTTTATTCATTTCTTCAACTGAATTCTTCGCGTCGAAAAACTCGAAATAATTCACATCTCACAGAAGAAGATTCCATTCCATCTACTACCTATTTTATCAGTATGTATGCAGATATTAATAAACTTCCATTCGAAACTGCCGAACATATATATTCATTATTTACTCAATCTGTTTTTTATAATTATACATATAATTGTTAATTGAAGCACAACTTGCTGAAATATTCAGTTTGCTTATACATGTTTGACAGATAAATTACGTCGAAAGCATCTATCGATGATGAGACTTATGGAAGCCTCGTGCTACTCTTTGCGCCAAACTGTTTACACGCATGTACAATTATAAATAGAAAATTTCAAAACGCAAAACGCATACCGGTAAATGTCAAGTATCACTTTATAAGCAAAGAGAGAACTCGGACATTAAAATTTAATATTTTAATAATAAAACCGCATTAAATTTAACACTTCAAAATTTTTTCAACATATTCGGGAACTTTTTAATTAAAAGGATGCAATATATATTATATAATTATGTAATACATATTATATAATTAAAAAAATTATTTCTATGAACTTTTTAAATAAAATTTTTATTGATATTTATCTGTTATTTGTCAAAGTTACGTTGTACATTAATAACAAATATAAGCAAAATGTAGCGATAAAGGTATTTCGAGTATTTCGAGTATTTATCGTATTATTTATTTAGTTAGCTTCTACAATAAACAAATAATAATTAATTATGGTGTCCACAACAAACATTGTATTATTGTGTACAAAATAAATTAACTACATAATTAAACAGTTTAATTAAAGATTAATCGTAATTGCTGATTGCGGCGACACAAGATCACGTACTGTGAGAAATTCATATTTAAAAAAGGCATGCAAAATGCAACGTTTAATATTCATATAAAATACGTGGTATTAGGATTGGTTCGTCATATATCTCACCGACACGATGTAGGATCATATTATTATCTTTCGGATGTAATTAATAATGTAATGGAACGAGAAGGTCAATTTTTGCTAGTTTGTTCGAATTATTGCTACGAAAGTCTATTGCAAATTTGATTTCAATACATTTGTATCGATGCGTTACGCGTAATAAATACATTGGGATTAAAGTACGAATTGTTTTCATGTTTATTAATTCTAGCAATAACTGCGAGCAACAAGCATATGCAGTTGCGGTTTATACACTTATGCGGTAATACGCAATATGTCAACCTGTACACTGTCAACTACGGGATTTTTCGCTAAAACACCTGATTTTAATTCAGAAAATAATTATAAATATATTCAATCAGTTTATTATCCCTAAAGAAAATGCATTAAGTAAAGCTCACTAAGAAAATGCATCACGTACACAATTTTTATTAATATACTCTTTAGTTACTGCTTTCATCGTGCAGAAATATTTACATCTCACTTTAATTAACGTCTTGCAAACATTAATTAATTAGAATAATGCATCACGCTGTGTTATGTTACAATTCTTAATTCTCTAATTTGTTAATAAACAAGATCTTTAAGTATTTGCCTCATTTTTTCTATTTTATAGAATAGCGTAAATAACTTTAAATAAGTCTGAATGATGTAAGGTTTTTAATAAGATAATTTTTATAAAAGACAAGAGATTGTAATTTAAAAACTTATAGTTACTAATAGCATGTTAGAGGAAAGGAAAAAACTTTTATAGAATATCATTTTGTTTTATGAAATAACTCAGTAAATATTTATGTGACATAACAACTTTTGGTATAAATTTGTTATCCAGAGTGATACTAACTATAAGCAATTCTTCGGATATATAAAACGAGAACATAAGTTACAAAAAAAAATTGAAAGGAAAGAAGGTTGTGGAACAGAAGAAGAGTGTATAGAATACTATCAAGTTTATTAAGTAATGTACATATAATGTCGGATACATGCAGACATTTTATTATATAAATTTAGTTCAATTAAAAAAGAAAATTTATCACATTAAGAACTGGTAGACTTTAATACTCTTTTTTTTAACCAGTTGATTCGTTCTGTAAGCCTACAATTATATTGTTAATATTTTTAAATTACTCAAAGACAAATTAAATGCACTAGGAACATATTTAAAATTTTAAAAATTTATAATAAGGAATAGCAATATTCTTCACTTAATATTCTCATAAATTAATCCAAACGCACTATTTTATTTCAAAGAGCTTACTATACATTAATATCTTATTACCGTTTTATTAATAATTTTACATACTTTACTTACATCGCTTATGTGACTCATTCTCGCGTCTTTTTTGATTTGGCTAAAAGATAACTGCGAATACTTATCAATCGAACGATGTATAATATATAGAATCTATTTGGTGCTACAAATATTTCAAATCATTTTATTAATCAATTAAAAGAAAGGGCTTGACTAATTGACTATAATCAAAGAATGTTTCAAAAAATTTATGCATCAATGGATTATAATCATAGTCATTTATTTAAACACATCTATGATTCAGACCTAAGTATTGATGAATCCTCCGTGAGGCTATGTTTTTCCACCAAAATTTCAAAGTAATCACAAGTTCACATTAGTTGATGTTACGTTTACATAAATGGTTCAATTCCTGAAGACTGTCAAAAATTACAAATCTTTTTAGATCAATTTAATCAGATTTGTGTCAATTAATGCACAATCAATTGATAATGCTAATCAAACGTACACAACGAAAGAAATTGAAGAGTTGTACTAAAAAGACAAAAGCATGCAATCATTTTGATAATTACAAATACCAATACACATATTATAATATTTATATTTCTTGAAAATATCTATTTTAATCTTTAGCTTAAACTTTTTTTCACGTTACCTATACTTTATTTAATCATCGTCAAAGTTAACGTCATTATGTCATCACGATGTAGGCAATTACTTGAAATCCAATGAGGAATTTTATTTGACTTCGACGGAACGACTTTTCCAATTGATGAAGACTTCACAAAGTAAGAATCTTGTATTTATTTTGTTCAATTCATGGAGATTTTCACTGTGTGTGAAAAATCGAAGATTGCAGACAGATCTGATAAAACCGATAACAAGTCTGTAATAAAATTTAGAAAAGCTTACCATCTGTGCTATTAAATTCTTGAATTTTGATTTTTCTCTGATTGTAAAATAATTGTAAATACAATTTCAGAATAATTCTTATAAACAGTAAGTTTATTACAAATTAATAATAATTACAAATTTGTTATATGTATTTGTTTGTTATTTATTATATTAACTTGTATATTAGATTAATTGTATATTAGATTAATTTGTAAATTAGATTATTTTTTTAATTGTTAGTTGAATTTATTAAATTATTTTACTAAAAAGCTACACGCACATATATATGCACTTACAATGTAACATACAAAAGATAATCATAATAAATCGATTTTTTATATATTTTCTTTAAACAAATGTATTAAAGATATTTTTTCATTGCTCTTCTGCTAGCATTGAAATTATATTTTTTTAAGTGAAGTCAAAAGTAATAACGATATATTTTCGTTTAGTCGAGGTTAAATGCAATTGCAAAGACGGCGTGATTTAACGATTTATCGCTTTCGGAAATTAATTCACTTCCGTAGCATTCGACATTCTTGCATATTCTCGACAACTTCAATTTCCACGGTAATTTTAAATGAAACGTAACTCTCATCAATTTTACCTGCGTTTTGTTTACAAAGTTTAATGTAAATTTTGACATGCCATCCAAATTTACGCTACATCTATAGCATTGCATGCTACAGAAGAATCTAAAACTCATATGAAACTTCAATGTTGACATTATATTGTAACTTGATATGTATGAATATCTGCGAATTTATTGCATGTTCGACATAAATAAAGTTTATGTATCACAGTTTATTAACGTGTAACCATCAAGCATAAAAAGTACGAAAATTGAAATTGGAGCAAATTATTCTTGAAATGAAATGAGATAAAGATATATATTTATCTCTTTATACCTGTATTATTAAAGCTGTTTCTGTAACCGAATTTATAAAGCTGACGTAAATTCCAGATAAATTGTTCTTTTGAACAGATGATAAATATTGAATAATGATATATTTAAGTCAAATCCAAATATAATCGATGTCACGTATCCTCTTTAGAAAGGGATTCAATATTTCATTTGTGCCATTTTAAAAGGGAAATATCTTATTTATCCACATGGAGATAGGTATGGCAGTGAAGCAAAGTTAGAAATCGATCACGATAATATAGGCCACATTACAATTAAATTTTACTTTCATGACGCAGTGTTTGCCATTTGCTATTAGTTAACAAATGTTAAAGGATTTCAAATTATACTTATGACACGATCGATAGTCGCTTAATTGCATTAGACAAAAGTTACATTTAACAAAATCTTTTATAGATTTATTAAAAACATTTTATAGATTGTGCAGTTGTATGTACATATCTTGTTTAAAATTATAGTTAAACTTATTTAAGAAAAACGGAAAGAAATTTCTGGAATATATCATAATATTATTTTAATGACTAACAATTACATGTAAGAATTACGATTATTCGATATGAACCGATAAAATGAATTTTAAATTTTAATAAATAAATCTAGTAAGAATAAAAAAATTAAAACATATGTTTGCGCAAATAATTATACATCCATAAGTAATATAAGCAGATCAGCAGATAATTTATTTCTATATTATTTTATTACTTTGTTTTTGAATTTATTATAAATATTTTATTATTTATCTCATGCCTCTTATAATTCTATTTA
>NW_017259520.1:477438-491189 GCF_001594045.1 Atta colombica | reverse complement strand
AATATATTAAATAAAAGATTATCTCTCTTTTGAAAGTAATCTATCTTACAATTAATATTTATTTGGAAATATGGTAAGAATAACATTTAATATAATTTTACAAAGAGATAATTTTATAAAGAGATAAAAGATATTGCTTTCTGTATATCTTTCTTTTTAACGATTTTATAGCTTTTATTGATTTTTTATTTTTTTCCTCTGCACATATATATTTTGGTCCGTATTCATATTTCACTTTTATCGAAAAATGTGAACGTTTATTTTTGATTATATATAACGTAAATTATATATGTGTGCACATTTAAAAGTAAGGACGATAAAAATAAGGACATAGATCTTTTTATCTCTATATATTTTATCATATATTTAAGAAAAGAGTTACTAATTGATTTTATAATTTTTATTTATATCGATGCTTATATCAATGTTATAGTGTGCAATTGTGACACACATTCTTTACATTTCTATCATCAACAGTATACAACATAACTTTAAAACATTCATAATTTTAATTATAGATATTTTTATTTTAAAAACAATATCCATTCTTATATTTTTTTAAGTTTATTATTATAGTATCTTTTTAAGATCCATTTTCATATAGACGTTATATTTTCCTATTAAGAAAATGCAAGCGTATTATGTATACTACAAAAAAATTTACATTTGTATAACTTTAATTATATAATATACAATAACTCAATATTTCACAGAAGTGTGAAATATTGTGCAAAATTTTTCTTACGAAATATGACGCCATTTGAAGTTCCATAAAGCTTTGTCAATTTATCATGTACGTTGCTTCTACAGAAGGTTCTGGATATATATTTCTTGATCCTTTTACAGGTAAATTTACTTCCATGTTTTTATAAAGCTAAATACAATTCCATTTATATTATTCATATGCTTGACGACACTTTTAGTCATTTCATTTTGTTATTCCATAATATTGCAATCAATATTATTCGTTCGTAATTAATTGCTTTATCGTAATCTGCATTAAAAGCTCTGGGTCATTAACTTGTCATTAACTTTACCTATCGACTATCTCTTACATTACCTATTCAACCAAGTGCATGATGATTGATAGTATCCGTTTAGAAATATAAAAGCTATATCAATCAAACATTAATATCTTATGATAGTATATCTCTTTCAAGATAGAAACCTAATACTTTTAAGAATCTTTTAATTTGTCAAAAGATAAAATTACGGTTAATATCGTTCTGTTTATTATAAATTTTTGTAGTTTAATTTGTGTATCATTTATGTCAATTTTATAATAGTTGGTTAAGCTACGAAATTATAATGAAATTGTAGATTGACGATTCTAAGTGTCAACAAGTAAATATTACATCAATAATTACTACGTACTGATTATGAACTTTGAAGTTCCAAGCGTTGATACAAATAATTACACTTCGGAGATCGATACTCTGATATGAATCAATTTTGATATTTTGAAGTATTAAGTTGCTACAACAAATAATTTAGTTGCTACAACTGCAACAATTCTTAGCATTAATATTTTTGTTATATTGCTTTTTATCGTGATAAGCATTCTAAAATGAACATTACAACAGTATTAGATTAATTTACTATTTATCATCGTTTACATGAATTTATGGTATATTTATCTACTGTAAATAGATACATACAGAAACAAAAGAACGCTTTTGTGAAATGCATATATAGCTTTTAGCACATTTGTCATATGATTTGATACATATATGTGTCATGTTCCTTCTTTCTATGCACATTGCTTCTTCGGCATGTTAGCGAAGAATTTTGCATGATTTTACACGAAATTGCAATTCAAAAGGTACAACTTGCAATTTCATTCCACGTATTTTTAGCGAATTGAAATGACATGGAAATTTGCATAACTTATTCACACGATCGCACCGATGAACAGTGAATAAAAGAGCGAGCAAAGTTTCGGTGGGCAATGGGCCCGAGAAGTTGAACTATGAGTTCATAAATAGTTCAAAAACAATGGAACTTGGAAACGTCGAGGCAAAAATACGTGACAACATTGATGATGTTGCTTTTTGAATATTAGATTGCTATATTGGTAAAATATTATGCTATATTAGTATTTCATGCTATATTTCTGGTTCTGACGTGTATAAAAAAAAAAGCTAAAAGATTGTCTTTTATATTTCCATGCATTCCCGATCATTTATTATTAATTAATTAGAATTTTTCAGAATTGAAATTCCAAAAAATGAAAATTTTTTTATATAGTCATAATTGATAAAGCTAACATCGGTATTGATGAATTGCATCAAATGATTCTAATTTAATTTTAACACAGCAGCATATAAATTAACAACGTTTGACCAATTTCTTATTTTTTATTTGTAACAGATTGCATAGTATATGATTATTTTCGCACAGTTTTTCATTGTTTACATCAAGTATCAAATATATTTAAGGAAAAACAACATTTCTCAAAGATGTCTTCTCGCTATCACTGACTCTTTGAGCTCTTTCATCATGATATTTTCGAATTACTTTTTGAATTTACTTTTGCATGCATTATAGAAAACATGTTTAGAATATAGAACTAATAGAAGTAGAAAATATAATTTATATATTTGGATGACAAACATATGTCCGAATAATCGATATATATAGTGCAATTTATATTTAAATTTATCTAAAGGTATGTAAAAGTTTCTATTTTATAATTAAAATATTTTTTTTCATTTATATCTCTACCAAGGATATAATATAATTAGTCGAAAAATTTCTCAGTATCATCTATCATTTTTTGTCATCTTTTAGATAAAAGATAGATAGTGTATATAAAAAAGTATCTGCTCTTGGACGAATAAAGTTATCGACAAATTTTCACTTTTTCAACACTTTTTCAACTTTGCAAAACCGTGTGCTAGAAAGGTCATGTTGCATGAACGAAAAAAATAAAAATTTGATAGGACTTTGATGGACATGTGCCTTATATCGATTTCCATTTTCACACGAACTAAAAATAATTATGCTACATGAAATGAAAAAAAAAAGATGATTATATTAATATAATTTATCATGTAACACTTTATGTAGGTTGACCATAAAGCAAAAATATATATCGTAATTTTCACTTCAATATTTAATCCGTAATGCTAAATACGTGAGCGATAGAAACTTTTACATATCCCCAATATAATTTTGTACCGCCTATCGCGAAAAGTGCATGGATCCCCAATGATATCACGTTCCATTAATTCACAATTGTGAACACTTGTCGAAGTAATCGATGCGAAAAGGATCTCAAATTCCATTATATATTCTATTAGAAGCCGCTTTATTAAGGCCAGAAGGCTATTTATTTAAAAAGAATCTTAAAAGAATCTTACACAAAAAGCCATAAAAAGAAAATTAATGTTTAGCAAAAAATAGGAAAAGATAAACGCTCAAGCGAATACTTCTCAAAAGCTATTTTACAACAACTTGGAGATGACTGTCCGAATCTTCATTTTTCACGAGATTTCCATTTCCTACTTTGAAAGAACGATAAAGACGTTAAAGGAGATACATAACATATACATTAAGAAGTATTCAAATATTAAAGTAAATATTAAAGTAAAAATATTAAAGTAAAGAAAACAGTTGCTGAATGTATAATTGAGAAAAAAGTAACTTATAAATTGTGTATACTATAATATCACTTGATGTAAAGATAGAAGAAATTCTTCGCGGTTTCATTACATCAGACTAGTTTTTGAAAAGTGACAATAAAGTGATAGCAAGAAGCGTGAACAAAATGAAACAATTTATTTAAGTTTAAAAGAATACGTACAAACGAATAAAGAGCAGATTGTTAAAAGAACGTATTACTGGAAAGCTACGGTAGTGAATTATTAAAAGAAAGGAATGAAAACTCTGTACGTTCAACCATGATGTCACTTTTATGAAAACGCTTGACAGAAAATCAACGTTTATTTCTTCATCAGAACACAGAACAACACTCACGAGACATCCGTTGGCCACGTTATGTCAACATAATGTATTGATTATTAATTTTGTACATGATGTATAGTGCATAGAGCACACATATGTATAATATATGTAAGACGATGAGATGAAATTACACGTTTTTGCATGAATGTAGCATACACTATACAATAGCGCATTAATATTTATTACAGATAGAATATCTCGCAATTTAAATGAGATAATAGATATTGCAGTCATTGTATAATTTTTCTGAATTCAGACGAAATGATCTTACAATAATTTAACCGTGTTTTCGCATATAGCTAGTATGTACGTATATACTATATATAGAAATCACACACGTAATAAAATTTTTAATATTAGATGTTCTTTAAAAGTTAGAGAATAGTATTTTGTGCGTAAATCCTATATTTTGTTTAATCGCTACAAGCAATGTGTACAACACTGTGTTTAAATTATGCGAGTTGTTCAATGCCTCAAGAAAATGTAAAGAATACGCGAGAATACGACGAACTGTTCTCATTGTGACAGCCCTCTTGTCAGTCTTGTCCCGATGAATTTCTCTTGAGATTGAATTTCTCTAAAATGCTAATTTTGTCGTCTATATTTCAAAAAAGAATATCTTAATTGAGCGCATACTTTATTATTTAAACATAAACTCAAACATCAATCAACGAAAACGCATATTCTTTTATATTGTACTTGACATAATATACTCGTTTTCAATGTTATCTTTAAATATTAAATATAAGATTGCTCGATCACATTTACTTTACGTAAAATCAACACTTGTATATAAAGGTTTTTATATAAAAATATTTAAAACAATTAAAGTTACTTTGATGAATATAAATTTTATCATAAGATTTTCTTTTAGAAGACGACTACGAAAAGTTCCTCTCTAAAAAGATCGGTTTCATTTCCTAACAAATAACTTTGCTTTCAAATAACTATTTGTACAGCAAAATATGATTATTTTTATCAATTTTGAGAAGCATGTAAATAATATAAAAATATTTATGATTTCTATCTTTTAAAATGTCATTATTTACTTAGCTTTATTATCTTTACAAATTCTCACAACTTTATTTAATAAGATATAAAAATTTTTTTTTTTAATAACCTTTTAATAAGATATAAAAATATATCAATAAAATTTTTTAATAAATTTTTAATAAAATTTTAAAATATATTAATAAAATTTTTATAAATCGAAAATGTGATTGTATTTTTTCGATGTTTAAGCATAGTAAACTAAATATAACTCGCAATCGATTGAAAATCATGAAAATCATATCATATTATCCATTACTCAGATTAGTTGTTTCTAAATGTAAAATAAGATACAAAAGTATCGTATATCGTTCAGTTATTGTTCTGACAATAATTGTTCTAAATTTTACTTTTACACAACAGTAATTTTATTTTTAAAAATCTATTTTTCAATGAATATAATGAATTGTCTATATATATAGATTATATAATAACATGTGCAATTCCTATATATACAACATATATATTTAGGATGAAGCCATACAAAGTAATAAAAATTTATGAATGATTAAATATCTCATATATTACAAAATAACAGAGTTTTTTATAAATCTGACGATTACGCAGCCATTTTATTCTATTTGATATCTAGATTTCAATTTTCTTAACTTCTCTATAATAACATTTAAAATTTATTACATGCGAAATTCGCCAGCAACATTAAAATTAATAAAAACAAAGCTACCAGAGATTAATAAGTTTTACATAGAAATTATAAGACATTACATAGATAATGATAAAACTTTATCATTGTAAAACAATTATTTTCATTTCCGTCTTTAAGATAAACAGATAAAAACTTTTTAAATTATATTTAGTTTATCTTTCACTTGTATTCTGAAAAGTATTTTTCATGTGTGATGATATTGTGATTCTTCTTAATAAAGAAGACGAAAGGAAGTCTTTCATTTCCGTCTTTAAGACGGAACAAGCAGATAAAGACTTTTGAAATTATTTTTAGCTTATCTTTAACTTGTAATTGAAGATAAAAAGAGGTCTCTATTTATAGATATTTCATTACCGTTTATTCGTGGAAAATTGTTTTACGCTTTTAGTTTGTATGTATTTACTATCCTAATTTAATTCACCGTTATCTTACACGCAATCAATATCTAAGTGAGATAAGAAATATCGAGAAAAAATACAATGAATATTTCAATATGTTATGCGTATTCTGTGCATGTTATATTACGGTAGACAATATATATTAAAGTAATATCTTATGCACTCTCTGTACACAATCTAACCGTTTATTAAATTTATTTTCGTTAAAATAATTGTTTATAATATAATAAGACAACATTGCCTGACGTAATTAATATAACTTAATTTTAAAAGCGAACAGATAATATGAAAACGCTCCCACGCAATACAATTCTCCAAAGAATGTCCTGAGGATATCCATAGGACAACCTACATCCAGAATATTTCTTGAAGAACTGTGTTGTATGAGCTTGCTTTGAAATTCTTTTTCCAAAATTTATATAAAATTATTTTGATGTATTCTCTACGACATCTTTTTTTCTGATCTTTTTTTCATGTCGTTGTCGCATGTTTTTTTGTGTGTTCCAGCATCTCTAGACAAGCGTTATAATAGCATTTTATGGCACATCGTGCCACAATGTAACTGATTCTAGAGAAAAATGGTGAAAAATTAATTGAGGATATTATACGGAAAAGAATTAATTAACAATAATATTATATTTTTGAAATTTATGTTCCGGTAATATAATGTAATAATCTCAAAATATAATTGCTATATAGCCTACAGCTTTTGAAGCTGTAAAAAATTAAAATGCTTAAATTTCAATTTCAGAAATTGGAAACTATTTAATATGAATATTAAATCTGAACACAATACGTTGATAACTATAAAGTTTTTAAATTGAAGAAAATCAATAGAAACGAGAAAATATGTTTAATCGTATACTTATAAGAAATATCGTTGCAGTGGAACCTCTCTACAATCTGTAGACCAATGAGTTCGGAAATAATACACATCAAAAGACATTACAATAAAAATATTGAAGCATATATGTTATCCAGAAAAAGAAAATATATAAAAGTAATTAAATTACAAAAATTATAAAAGATAATATCGTATGTGCCATTATCCCATACTCTTGTTGCAGTTCATAATTTTACACACCGCGTTTCATATTTCCGGAAAAAGTGTACGTTAAACATGATAGCATCTCCAATATAAATTTCTAACCTTACGAAAGACTTAACGAACGTGCTTGAAAAAAAGATAGAATTAATCGCTCGCGAAGAGGCGGATGTAAATATAAAGATACAGATAATCCCTTGGAGAGCAATGTTGCACGAAAATAGCACACAGGCGCAACCTAAGGAACTTCTCGATGTCCCTCGATCAAAGGAGATGTAGAAGCAAATAATTGTCACTAAACATCGTATTTTACTCTTTACCTCGTTACTCGCATCCATTTGCCTATAATTTCCCCTTACATTTCTCTCCGTTACGTGCTAACGTGCCGAGTTAGCATTTAATTCTCGCAGACGGAGATCTGTAAAATTAAAAGCCATCGGTTGGCAAATAGTAACCAAAAGATAAAAATAATCCGGTCACGGTCGTCTCGTCTTAACGAAAATCTCTTTCGATAATTTGCACAACTTCGAGAAGTTTCAGCAAGAGACCTGGAAAAATATTGACCCGCGTTTATCGTCGTGGCAAACTACTTCCCACCTACATAACGTTGTATGTTGACAGATTATATTCAATAGCTATATTGATCTTGTTGAAATCGGGATTAATTTTGTTTTAACATATTATTTAGATTTATATTAATAATATAAATTTACTGAACTAATATAGTAATATTACAAATTAAATTGAGCAATTTAATTTATGATATTATTATACTAGTTCAGTTGCATTTCTAAGTTCGAAAAATCAATTCGGCGCAATTCGAAAAATTACAAATGTGATACATAAATTCACATGAAATCACATAAAGTATTCAACATCTCTATCTTCGATATAGATTATTTCTTAGTTATTGTGTTTTTTATGCCGTGTTGTTATGAATTAAATTAATCTATAAATTATCTTATAATTTTTAATTATTTTAATCATTTTGATATTTATTTAAAGAATATCTTAATATATTGAAAATTTGTAAATAAAATTGTAAGAAAAATAATACTTTGGCCGGGAGTAAAAAATATTTTTACTCCCATGACATAAAAATGAAATAATATCATTTTTATTGACGGGATATATTAAAGTTAATTTGAAGCATTTATCTTTGTTCTTATATTTCCCTGCACCGTCAAATTGCTGCCGAATATTTTATTGATTCAGAGAGAGTTAGCATATTCGTACATTCATTAACCTACAATTTAAATTCAGAGATACATTTAAAATTTAATCACAGTATGTGTTTAGAAAGGGAAAGCTTCCAAATGAATGATTTATTAAGAGAGTAGTTTGTTTATTCTATTCTAAATTGTGTAATTCGCAAGAATTTTGTTAGAAGAATCGTTATTGAAAGAATAAAAACCAAAAATATATTTTTAATCATCAACGTAAATTTAATAAATCAACGTAAGTTTTTAATATATCTTTCAAATTTTATTTATGAAACTTTATCTTATTCGTGTATCATTCATCAATTTCATTCCATAAGTATTTTTATGATATGTACTCAAGTTTTCATTAATTAAAGTCATCATATATTGATTACGGTCTAAACAATAAGTTACATACCAACTATATTATTTGACAACGAATCAATCTGTGAGAATAGCGGAGTACTTTATTCAAACTAACAATTAGCTTCTTATGAATACGTGAAATTTTCTTAGCATTTCGAAATATACGCCGCACTTATCAAAAACTTAATTCATTAAGTATTATTTATTATGTTTAAAATAAACGAACTATATCAGTACAAACTTTGTACTATGTACTATTATGAAAAAAATATTAGAAATCCGAAATATTCATATTTCGTATTAAAAAATTAACTTTGTTTTAAATCCTTGCATATATTCCATAGGGGTGGGATATATGGCTACTCATAGGGCAGAGAGAGTAGTATTGCTCATAAAGAATTTACAACATATAAATAAGACGTAAAATGATAATAACTTACAAAATGCGTTTATAAAGTTTTATTAAGAAATAAGAATGATAAATATGTATATGAAGTAATAAATAATAATTACAATTTTTCCAGATGTATTACAAGTGTTACGACATGAGGTACATATTTTATATAATGTATTTATTGCTGAATTCAATCTACGCACTTTGTATGCTGTGGGCATAAATTCCACCCGCTAAAAATGCCATGTATCCCAAAGATAGATAGGATAGCAAACTACACAAAGAATACGAAAATAAAACACTTGTATTTTGCTATACAACATGCTTTACTATTCTACTACACGTATGTATCACAAAATAACTACTAAATCTTTTATACGCCCTACAGTAATCATTTTATGTAAATTATAATTTATAACACGTTACTTATTACAGTGACAAATCGATTTAACTCACAATAATTTTATTAATATTAACAGTAAGAAACTGAAATCATAACACAATACTAATATAACAGAATAGTTGCGGGAAAATTACCCCCACTCCTTCTATTTTTCTGCGGCGTAAATCTCAGCGCGGTATATTTGTCAAAGTTACTCTTTTCTTTGTTCCATATTTTGGTTGAACTTTCTTTTCATTGCGTGAATGAAGTTAAATCACAGCTCACTTTTGCTAAAATAAAATAAGCTATTTCGCATACTTCCTTTTATGCATTATTGTACCATTAAGTGCAGATTAATATTTATATTAACAACTCTATAAAGTAATATGAAAACTTTTTTGGAATATTTACAACTAAAATGATTCATTTTTATGAAAATTATTAATTTTCAGAGAAAAAAATGTCTGAACACTCATATCGCAATATTACTTAACGTAAAATAATTTTCAAAATTTTTGGTTAGATAAAAAAGTGATTTAGTATAGTACTATAATAATAATAATAATACCATTAAAATTTATCGCTGTTATAAGAAATAAAGCAGAATTATTTTTTATATTTGATGAAATATTTAAGATAGATGCTTTTTAATCGAGGAAATTATCAAAAATATGATAAAAGATAAATTTCAATAACTTTTTTACAAAAAAATATTATATTGATACTAATTATTAATTCATTTAGTACATGTTGTATTATTTAACAAAATATTTAAATTTCTCTCTGTCTTTGATAAAACAAAAATTAACACTCGTTTATTGTACATCAAAGATAGCGATGCGGTATTGTACTTTATTGCTACACAATGTCATCGATAGTTTAAAGACTATAGAAAATTTAAAGTTTAATAATAATAATAATGTTATCACTTCTGGCTTTAAACATGATATTTTTTCAAAGCTTTTCTTCTTTGTGTTCTCCAAAATCGCCGATCATTAAAAAATAAAGGATAATTAAATTTGATTCATTAACTGGTTAATTAAAAGTAATCTTATAATCTCTCACACGTAATATTAGCAAGGTGTCTATATACATATATATATTGATTGTATTCCAGGATCTGCGCGCGCGCGTGTGTGCGTATGCATGTGTGCGCTTAATATTATTTTAAAATTGGCTTTTAAAATTGGTTGAAACAAATGACATTTTTCTATTTAATATTTTTAGTCTAACATTTTAGATGCTAAACTAAGAGACAAGCAATCTGATTTAATTATCAGTCTATTTTGTATAGCAAATCATCCGAGATAATATGATCATAATTAATAAATCTTTTTCTCTTTCATCAACTAGGCAAAAATAATATTGAAAAATTTGGAAAAATTCTTTTGTTATTCATTAGTATAAATATCTTGTCTAGCAAAACTTATATCAGGAATCAAATTTTATTAATGTAAACTGCAAACAAATATTATTAGTTCCTTAAAAAAACTCAATAAATAAAAATGTATATATATATATACGTTTTATGATAAAATAAAATTTAGGATAAAAATTGTTTGCTATTCGATTTCAATGACTTTAATTTAATTGTAGCAGCTTATAACTTCTATCATATTTTTAATTAATTGATATAATTTGTAAAGTATTGATACAAAGAAATCGATGTAGGAGTAGAATTTCTCAAATTATATCCTTAAGAAGAATTAAATATCTGTGTATTAGGAGAAAGAGATTAAAGAAAACCCAAAACTTTGTTACTAAATTAATGTAATGTATGTTTAATACAATTATTATTATATAAAAAATTACGTTGAAATTACAGTTAACAATTGCAATTAATTTAACAAATAATGCAATATAAATAAATCATATTGCATTATAGAAAGAAATACAAAATTTAAAACTATAATTAATATACTATAATTAATATAAATATTAACTATTAATAAATATACGTTTGTTTATTTGTCTCTTAATTTGCATTTTCGATATTTTCAAATTATATAATCATCAATTTTATAATTATGTGATCGTTAATTCTTTAATTGTAATTTTCTGTTTATTTATTTGCAATACATATAATCTTTGTATCTCTGTATTTGTGACTCAAATTGTGCAAATGAATCGATATGACTTCAGTCTAAATCTGTTTATATATTTACTCATAATCAAACAATAAGTTAAATATGTCCATCAATGAATTCCAAATCGCTTTGTTGAAGCTTTGCAGAACGTTTAATGCTATTGTCCTAATTTGTGCGCAACAGTAGTAACGTTATTAAACCACCTTCTTGTTAGAATTACGGATGTTTGTGTCTCTCAAGATAGAATTGATGAAGAACCAATTTCAAACCGAACTCAACTAACAAGCATAAACGTTATAGTGATAGCAAGCGTATCATCTTTTAGCAGTACGAAAACAGTGAGAATTTCAAGCTCAACAGATAATGAAAATTCATCATATAACAATGTGAAGAATAAACACAAAAAAGCATCAAGTATATTCAATTATTTGTCGAGAAATCTATCAGTAAAATACAATTATATATCTACATTTTAAATAAAGAAATATATACAAGAATTTTTTAAATATAATATAACGACGAAATAAATCTCCTTTTTTTCTTAAAGATAGTAAAAATAATATTTTAGTAAATGAAAATACATATCCTAGTTTATAAAATACATATCCCTCTGTTTATTGAATTTCTTATATTCTGTGATCACTTTGAGATGAATGTTTATTAAATAAAAACTCGGAATTATAACTTCCAACGTTTTAATCTGTATATTAATATTTGTATGTACTTAATATATTTTATCTTCTTTGTATAAATATTATATATAAAATACTATATAAGAAAAATACAAATAAAGATGCGAAGTTTTCGAATCTCTTCATTCAGTTTGCTGCGATATAAAGTGGAGTCAAATCGGAAGTGATGTTGCATCTCGATGGTTTCGATCGAAGTACATCGCACAGTAATTTCTGTTAAAACGCAGACTGATCAATGCAGAAACGAGGTATTATTTTATATTGTTTACCAATGCTGCATTGCCGCTTCTAACAGTAAAGGTCATTCAGTATTCGCAGAATTTGTTGCGAATTTATGCAATGGTGAATGTATGCAATATACGTGAACCGATTGTCATATGTTGCTATATTCGTTGTAACAAACTTTTTGAACTTTTCGATAAAAAATATATAGAATACATACATCTTGGATAAAGTTTTTTGTATTAAAATGTTCTATATGATATTAGAAATATTGTTCACATCACATGTACGAAGTATCCATAAGAAATAAAATAGATTTATAAAATATTAATAAAATAATACAAATAGGATTTCTGTATTTAAAAAGAACCGTGATAGAAATGAAAGAATAGCTTTCTTACGCTATATTATATTGATTGTGCATACAAAAATTGCGTAGGCACATATAAGGTCGCTCAGTCAGGAGAACTGCTTACAGCAACGATAGAAAAGATCATATAACTTTTCTTTTTATTGCGGTTATTCTCTAGAAGACGCAATATGGCTTATAGTTTTTTTATGTATTATACTTGTGTACAACATTTGTAAACATATTGTTGATAAATATAAGTTACTTTTATATTCATAATATAGTTATATTATGTTATTGAGGATAACGAATATTTAATAAATTTTATTCACATTTAATTAAATAATTTTGTCTTTTTATAAGCTCATATCCTTCAGATAAAAATATAAAAATTTAATGTATAAAGTTGATACGATCTTTAAATCGTATTTTCCATTATCCATTAACTCACTCGATAATTTCAAAATAATTTTCTTTATCAATAGCGTAGTTTATGCAAGTATTTTTAATTATTATATTATATATATGTGCATCTGTTAAATCATAAGCGTTAAAAAATGGATAATATTTATAAAAAGAAACAGCTAATTACATTCTCTACAATTTGACTTTAAAGTGAAATGTATAAACATTCGATAATACTGTTAGCTTCATTTTAATAACAATTTATCGTGTTTTGCTATAATATTTTTAAAATTCTTTTGTAATTTTTAATTAATTAATTCGTACGTGTTTATAACAAGAAAAAAAATTATGCAACGAAATGACAAAAATAATATATATATATGTATATAACGTATTACATAAAAGTGTAAAAATTTAATTAAACAAAAAGTGTGATATTACAATAAAGATTATCTATAAAACTATGGCGTCAGAATAATAAGAAAACTCTATTTTCTATTTATTAAGAAAACATTCTCGAATGAAG
>NW_017259520.1:476775-477338 GCF_001594045.1 Atta colombica | reverse complement strand
TATATATATATATACACACACACACACACATATATACGTATGATATTTCTGTGTATATCACAATAAGCTGATTTCTATTATCAAGAATTATCTTATATATCAGGAAGTGACATTCTATTCTAAAGGAATTACATATGAAATATTATAGTTTCTCTAGACTTTACATTCGAAATTTCGTTACATTAGAAACTAATGATAGTAAAGTAGAAATTCTACAGAATTTTCATAAATCATACAAAATCGGATCAAACTTTCAACTACGAACAATTCAAAACCGCGCAACCCTGATTCCGAGATTTCCATATGCTATTTAATGTATTTTCTTCTCTTTCGTACATATGCATATAAATGCGCAAAACGGGCCAAAACATTTTACTTTTTTAAAATATTTACAGTTAAATAGTACTAAACGATAAAAAGATAGGTTTATGATATACATACGTAATTTTTAATTTCTAATTCCATAAATATTAACTTTTGTAAAGTTATATGCAATTAACCAGCAATTAAATAATTCCATTATTCTTAATTTTATGATTGAATTCTTTCATTTTTTTGCTAAC
>NW_017259520.1:475792-476730 GCF_001594045.1 Atta colombica | reverse complement strand
CTCTTAAACAATATTAAAACTTTAATTAATATTTTTAATAAAATATTTAATGAATTAAATTTTAATAAAAACAAAGTGAAATTTATAAGTATTAGAAAAATATTAAATCAGTAAATAAAAATAAAGTGTGAGGAGTAAAAATAAATTCTTAAAGAAATATTTTTTATATATTATCATAGTCTTCTACATAATTCAAATAATATTACTATACAATTAACATTATTAAAACTACATGTTATCAAATGGAATGTATTATTACTCATTTATTTAAAGTGATAATGATAATATTTTGTTGTTTTAAGTATCGGTAAACATATTTGCATTTGAATATAAGTTATAAAATCGAGAGCAGAGTAATTCTTTAAACTACAACAGATATTAATAACATTAAGAATCATCTGTCAAAGTAGTACATAAATTTTAATAATATGCTTCTATCGCATTTAATGTATGTACTATCAAAGCATAAGAAAACAAATTTGTTTTACATATCACGTTTGTTTGTCGCGAGTTGCTGAATTCTTATAGAGACTCCAGTAGCACTAATACCTATTTTCATTAATGTAGATTAACTTTAATGTCAGTTTAACTTACTCTTTATCTTTTTCTAATTTTTAGAACTAGAAAAAGACTAAGAGTAAGTTGAATCGAGATTAAAGTTAATCTACATTGTTGGACCATTAAAATAATTATGTAGGATACTTAAATTGGTTGTTTGTTAAAATGTCAAAACTTTTTAAAGTATTGCTTGAGATTTCTACGCGTAATTATTTTGATGACTCAATAAAATAATTTTCAACAAAATAATTTTCAGATTTGTAGCTAGCTAAATTTTTAGATATGTACTTCAGCAAAACCGTTCTTTCTGGACATGCAGTGCAGCAAGAAGATGCAGCAATAAAAATTCATAAAATATTAAGAAGCGCCTGAATTTATGT
>NW_017259520.1:469356-475692 GCF_001594045.1 Atta colombica | reverse complement strand
TGTTGTAATTAATTAGTAAATAAATAATTATTTCACATAATTAAATTATTAATTTATATTAAATTTTTAGAAAACTTTTACATATACAATGTAACTTTTATATATTATGATATTTTCTTTTTCTTTCGCTTTTGAAAACATTTGAGGAATTCAAAGTATGCAATATTCCAATTTTTTTTATAACAAAAAGCATTAAATCTTTTCTTGTAAAGTGCTTCTCAAAATGTGCTGATTGTAAGATATACAAGATTGTATTGCAAAGACTAAAGAGAGTAATAGAAGAGAATAGTAGAACAGTCAAAACTCTTGCATAACAACGATCAAAAGAAAATTGCATATCAAATGGCGATGTCAACTATTCATTTGACTATCGATGTTTCTGGTCTATCGGAACTTTCTGCTTGATGACAGGCTTCGTATAGTGATCGTTGCAACAGGCTTGAAAGCATCACTAAAGTTGCTTAATATTAAACTAGTTACTGATATCGTCCTAACAGGTATTTATAGCAAGTTCCTTTCCCTATGTTCTATATATTACAACGCGTAAAGGAAGATCTAGAGATGAATTAACATGCTTATGTCTTTAGCAAGTTAACAAAGTTACTGCTTTGGAATATGATTTCATCACAGTTTGATCCATATTATTGCGCTCGAAAGAAATGAAGAATTTTTCAAGATAAGATTATATAAAATTGATCAGTGTTGAAATTGAAAGAATCATTGGTGAGTAAATATTTAAAAGAAAACACTTATTTAAATTATTTAAATAATTCTTTTATTTTAATTCCTTTATATACTATATATATTATTTAATATAAAAAAACAAAGATTTTATTCATAACGTTATAATTAAAAATAACAATAAGTTTAAATCCTGCATTAATGTTTTATCCAGATGAGCATACTAGGCGTATAAGTACGAATCGCAAGAAATAATATTACAAACTTAAAATTGTTTATAATCTTTTTTTGATTGCGCATGCACCGTATTAGTTATATATAATCTTATTTAACATTTATTTCAAAAATCTCACACAGGTATATGAAATTAGAAGTAAAACGATATTAAAACGAATTTCAAGAATACACAAATGTGGATATTATAAATATATGATTATATATAACTTTTATGTAGCATAACTACGTTTAATCCATAAATGTAACAGATTTTCATATAATATCGTACACTGTCCTATCTTTGTTCTATCTTTGAGACGAACTCGAAATGCTAATCAATACTTAATTATTTATTCAACTTGTTCCGTGACGCTTCTTCGCTTGTTTAGATCGTAATAATCTAACAGTTACAAATAGTTTGTTAGAAATTAGAAACTAGAATCTAGAGAGAATTTAACAACAAGTACATTAAATTATACAACGAGTATCTGGAGATTTAACGTCAAATAATATGTTTCTCTTACTAATAATATTTCATTATAACTTAATTGCAGAGAACAAATTGGGACAATACATGACCACACAGTGGCAGCAGCACTAAATATTAGAGTATAATATAGTCTCTTACAAATGTATAGAAAATTTAAATTATTATAATATAAGACGTGCAAAAGTAATTGATGTATGCAGAAATTGTAGTCTTTTTTTCCGACGTTCTGAGAATAATTTCAAATTCAAATAATTTATCGCTGTTTTATATATTTGTAAGACTGATATCGAATTATCCGAAATGCTATATTTTATAATTTAATGGTGCGCATAATCTTACAAAATAATAGTAAATACGATGAGTGATGAAAAATTTTAAATTCATTACATTAGGTATGAATTGTACCAAGGAAAAAACGCTGCTAGAGCAGTGAATCAATTTGATATGAAGGTTCTTTTATATATCTGATTCTTTATTAAGATTATTTTTAAATCGAAATCGGCGAAACTATTAATTGCTATTATCTTCAATTAAATAATTTGATCGAAAAAACAGGAGGAAGTAATTATTTTATATGTTAATAAAAAAAAGACTATAACATTTGCGTACATTTAATATCATAATATTAAATCGTACAAAATACATACATGCATACATAAATAGATTATAAATTCACTAAAATTATATAATTCTGACGTAAGAAGGAAATAATTATCAAGAGCAGTACTTATGTTATTGTTAATATTAGATAGTTCTTTTGAATATCTAAAAATTTAAAATTTAAATAAAATTCAAATTTCATTTAAGGAGTAATCATTTTGTTTACATTATCTTATCAATGACCCAGATACTAAGAAAGTAAATTAGATACTATGAAAGTAAATTCTTGATGTTTACATATGTTTGAAGTTTCTTCTTCAATTTTCTGTTTTGTAAAACTGCCGCATTTTCTCGAAAAAAAGTTAAATTAAATTTCAATGGTTATTATTGAGTTTTCTCGGTTGTTTCTGCAACATTTATTGTATTTTTCTTGTTAATTATTTCTTTTTTATTATTGAGAGCACTGTTGTAAATATAATTTTTTAAATAGTTTAACAAAAACAAAATTATATAAAGACTATAAATTACATGCAGAATATAAAATAAAATATAATTACTGTATTACATCTTAATAAAATAAATTTAATAAAATAAAATAAAATTTTAATAAAATAATTGTAATGTTTAGTAATATACCTGAATAATCGAAGAAATTTTGCACCAATACTTTAATTTCGAAATTTAGAAATTGGAAATTTTGTGTCTACTTAGAACAAAAGTCTCTATATCAATATGTTAAATTAAAACTAATAACTATTAATAAAATACGTGAAGGAAGTTTCACACTACGGAGAAAGATATGGTACGAATTTGTAAAATATAGCAATAGAATATCAATTCAAGCTATCAGATCGGATGCGCAGCGTAAACTGAAGGGAATCTGCAGTTCACGGAGGATCCACGTTCGTTCGACGCAGTCGCAAAATACTGTGCCACCAAAGCTTTGGTCTTTCTTTCTTCATCTTATTCTCGTATTCTCTGTCTTTCTCGTTTAATCTTCATGACGCGCAAAACCTTGTTTTCTGGAAAAAATAATAAACAGAGAAATAATTATCAGAAAAAATCTATAGCCTACAGCAATTACGAAATTATATGTATCGCATTAATATGATTTTGATTATAAATTGTTATATCAGAGATAAAACGATAAATTGGATTTACAAAATCACGAATTCTTTTAAAGTGTCCCTTTTTTAACAGGAAAATCTGCACATATTAAATTTGAGGAAAAATTATGCTTTTCTAAAAAAAATATTTTAAATATTTTTAATTTAAAGTAAAGAAAAATCAAAAAACCTAATCAGTTTTATTAATTTTAGAGAGATAAAAATTATTATTTAATTTTTATTCATAATATCATAAAAATTTATAAGCTTTATAAAACCTCGTAATTATTACACTTAATTATAACATTTTTTATTTCTATCTATAAAGAAAATAAAAAAGATTATAATTTGTATGTTATTTATGTAAAAATATTATTGTATTGAAAATATTAATCTAGTACGTGTATGAAAAAAAAATTATAATATCATAATAGTATCAAAGAAATTACAATTTTGAGATGTCAATCTGCAATTACAATCTGTTATCTGACACCTATATGTTTTCAGATAAAATTTGTATATTTATTTAAATTTATAACTTTATTAAATCTATAGCTTTATATTGACAATAAATGTACGAACATCGATTTTAATTATCGCAGAGTGCATATGACATGACATAGATATATGCATAGACATAGCCATAAAATATTTTAGTATTTATATATTTTTATCTATATTTGTCCGAAATTTTATACATAGATACTATACACTAGTTTGAGTAGCACGTTTTTCGGATTAAATTAATAAGATAAAATTAATAAGATAATAAGATATTATTTCTTCATTATCAATTAATATAATTTACATTTTATTTCACATGAAAATAAATTTCAATTTCAATTTTTCGATTTTTCGTTGAGCCTATTTGTCGAATAATTATCCGTACTGTCGATAATAAATTATTCGTATTAGACTCCGCAATTGCAGTTTCCTCTGGGTATCCCCTGCGTCGAGGGACGTCGGCGAAGATATTCTAGAAACGCAATCAGCTGTCGCTAAACTGCTGCTCTTGGCCGTTTGACGTTCCGTTTACGAATCCACTTGCAAGTTAATTAGAATTCCCATGGTAAGTGAAACAGCTAACAGACCAGCTGCACATCGAATTCTCATGTGCATTTACACTTTCTCAATATCGTCGCCAATTTTTTTTTTCAGTCTTAATCTTCAAGTGCAGAATATCAAAACGTGTCGTCTCCTTCTGCTACTTTGCAAACGTATACATCATTGTTTTCATAATTTTCCAAATATCTTGATTTTCAAATTTAATTTGAAATTTCCTTAATTGCTCGTGATTGACACATTGTACCATCATTGAAAACAAAGAAAAATAGAAGCGGCAAAACGTGAAGAAAAACAATGCGTAGGTAGGTCTCTTTTTTACGAGTTAGACTTTTTCGTTGACTGTGTTTATTTTTCACGTTAAAAAATATTTCTGATTTTTTATACTTTTTATAAGCAAGATTGATCAATAATAATATTTGCGTATAATTAATCGGCACAAATTTTGATATTCTTTTTTCGTGAAAAATTTAAAAATATATAATTAAAAAGAATATGTAGATTTTAATTAAGATAGTTTTAAATTAAACTTACAATTTTGATTCTTTTGTCATATGAAAAAAAATGGTTAATGTTTAACAAATTTATTTATTGTTAAATTAGCTGTGTGTTTTAGTATCGGAATTATATTTTTTAAATACAATTTGCTTTGGTTTTTGTGTATGTATCTTATATATTTATCATAACTCAACAAATTCGATTACGTACTCTCCATTTTTCTCATCCATTTTTAAAGAAAATAAATAGCTTCGAACTAGCATATGAAGAGTTTTATCATATTATAAATTGATGATCATTCGTATTACATAATTGTATTAATCATACATTTGCATTTTGTGAAATGTATCTATTTCATATTTACAATAGGATTATTTTTATTATTTTTTACGTCATGTGATAACTTATTTGAAAAACAGTGCGATAAGTGAGGTATATTAGCACAGTTTGAATAAAAAGTACAAGAACTTTAATGAGTTATTTGCGGATCGTTATGCTTGTTTGGATGGATAGATGTAGCATAAAACAAACAAGGGATTTTAACAGTAGTATGAATCCTAAGTGACGCATTCATCTTGATTAGTTGTATATCTTAATTCCAATAATAATATTGTCTATTAACAAGAATATGTTGTTCGCATTTAATTTAATGTCAAGGAAATAAAAGGATATAAATAAAATTTTTTTTAACATTCGTAGAAAATTTACAAGAAGCACATATATGCACTTTATTTGAGAAGATATCTCAATATTTGTCTAAAGTATTTTACTATTTAGATAGTTATTTAAAAATTCTACATTTTTAAAGTGATTTAGAGAGATTTTTTTTGCACAATTTTTATTAAAATTTTATTAAAGAAATTTAATATATACTTTATAGGAAACAAGTTATATTATTTTTTTAAAGAGATGTTATTTAATTTAAACAGGCAATGTTCACTTAAATGTGAAACAAACCATGTGCTATTTAACCAACTTGTGAGACCTCAAAGCAAGTAAAATGTCGAGGAATTGAAAACGTAGTATGCATTAACTTACTGCCTCACTTCACAGATTTATCACGTGTGAAAAGCCAAAGAGTAACAAGTTTGAACAACTTTTCCGTAGGTATACTTTGAGTTGTATAAATACATTTACAATATGCTCTTTATATTCATTCTACTAACGAACGAATAGCATCCTTTTCAAAATTAACTAAACAATTAAATACTATTATCGATTTATATCATATAATTCGTTTTGATTCCGAACAAATTTATAATTAAGTCAACTATTATATTTTTGCTATAAAAACACTTAATTCTAATATCGAAATTTTCTGTGTTTATAAAAGAATATAATAGCAGCGGTGCTCTTCTTCTTCTATATAACGTTGTATAAATTGTTCACTAATAGATATTTATATATCATAAGATTTTATGTCATAAGAAAATTTATATAAATAATACATAATCTTTTTATTCTTGTACATTTGGTAAAGATATAAATATAAATAAGCTTCCTAGAAAATATTTAGGACTTACTAAAGCCTATTTAAAGCTTAAATTTACAAACATAATATAAATACATATATAATATTTTGTTATATATAAGAAACAATACATATGTGAAATGATGTTTAATCATTTCTCTATGATTTCATTCGAATTCTCTAAAACCTTTTTGATAATATTAATATTGCTA
>NW_017259520.1:465656-469256 GCF_001594045.1 Atta colombica | reverse complement strand
TATATATATAATTCTATATACGTCAGTTAAAATGAAACAGATAAAAAACTCTTCTTAAATTTGTATTTTATAAATATACTTCACTCTTTTAGAGAATATTTTTATAAATTATTTACTTCCGCCAGTTGTTTTTATGGCTTTTCACGTAAACATTTTATAAACTCGAGACAGTATTTCATCGCTAAAAAGTTATCAAAATTATGAAATATGAAATAAATCATGCAAATTAAATTTCAAACTGTAATAACGGTCAAACAAATATTTTGTTCTCATAATATATTTTCTTCTTTCAGTATTTTCAGTATCTTGTCTTGAATTCTTTTTTAAGTTATTTTAACAAAAGATTTATACGGCAGCTTTAAACCGCACTGAATACGTTATCGCTTCAATTGTTTATAAAATCTGCTTTCCATAGTAAAACATAAGGTAAAATATTCACTACGTAAAAACATGCTTTTTATTTAATTGAATAATTTATAAATTGAGTATTCAGTTTGGATCTTGTTTCATAGAAACAATTGGTCTACAGAATGTCAATGATTTTAATGTCACATTTCATAAAAAAATTATATTTTCTAATTTTTTTAAGAAATTAAAAAATTTTGCTATTCTTATAAATTCTATTATTGTAATATATTGAAATTCTATTATTGTAATATATTAGAATATTAATAGAATAGATAATATCTTAAAATTTATAATAATTTACTAAATTTAATAACAATTGTGGATTAAATTTAATATATTTCTGTCTTTACACTTACTTTTTTTATAGCAAATAATTTTTTTTGAATATTTTATTTTTATATTCACATTTTTCAGCTCTCCTTTATATGATGATTAATCTTTAATTACAATTACTAATATATATATTCTTTCTAACCAAAATGAAAATCTTTTATTTTTAATTAATTAATTTTTACATGTGTATATACTATATTTCTATATTTAATTAAATATCTCATGGTTACCTCGTCAATAAAAGTAAAAAAGATGCAGCAATAAAAATTACAGTTTTCTCTCTTGGAAGAACATTCTCTTTGCTTCGGTTTCTTTCTTCGGATCTCGAGACTGTATGACCTAAATGTAGTATAATCATACATCCAATACACACAGCGATGCTCTATCATTTGCGTTTTATTATTACGTAAACTCATAATTACATAATTACGTAAACTCACATTTTAATTTCGCTTATAGTGAACAGGAAGTTGGATTACTGAAGTATCAATTCACATGTTCAGTATTCACAAGTATCAAATGTTGTGCTCTAAAGACATATAATAGCAATTCATAAAATTTATTTAAAAAAGAAATCAGCACAAAATGTGTCACGTAAATCTGACAAACTAATATTATACATTAAACGTTCTTTTGGATGGACTTAAATTCGATTGAATCATTTTTTTACTCTGTATTGACTATATTAAATTAATAATTGCATAAATTAATAATTTTGATTCTTCGAAGCTTTGAAGATTGAAATATCAAAGTTTCGAAGCTTCAAATCTTCGAAGCATCACAAGTCCTACTGCCAATCATAGGTTAGCACAAAATATAGGAAGTATATGTTTTATGTACTGAGGTCGAGAGGTTGTTATCAAAGATCTCTACAATCGCAATAGCAATTTTTCATATTATTTATCTTATCAACTTTTATAAATTTTATATTGCATTTATTTTTACTTTAGTTTCACTTTAGTTTTAATGGTGCTGATGTTTATTAATTTTCCAAATAAAAATAACAAACAATTTACAAGACAAATTTATAATCTAAATGTATTGTATTTTGATTGAAAAGAATTCGTTACCGACAAAGTATTTCATTTATTGGATATACAATTTGTATTAACTTAATATTGAGATCATACACCTGTGAAATAACAGTAATCAATATCTTGATTTTTGAACTTACTTAATAAAAAAATTGCCTTTTAATTGTCAGAAAAATTTAAAATGTATAAAATGGTTCTCACTTCTAATACTTCATATTCACGATACTTTACAGTCTAAATATAAAATAACAAGACTTAATGCAACTTCATTCATACTTTGCGTAGAATTTTATTAAAAGTTAAATTATGAAAGACCATGCTAAATTCCTAATTGCTTATCTATTATAAAAAGCTTGCTATTATAAAAAGCGCGCCGTTATAATTTTAAGTAATGATAATTACAATACATAATAATTTTTTTATACAATAATTATAAAAGTATTGTTATAAAATTAGACATTAAAATATTGGATAATTTAATAAATAATTTTTCTTGTTTTTTAAAGAAATTATAACTATAAAGAGAGAGAAATATAATTTAGATATTTATAGAAATTTAATTTAATGCTGGCCAATTTATATAATATTAAAAGAGAGTAATAGGTTCTTTATTTTTAAAAGCACTGAATAACAGTATTCAAAATGAGTAATTAATCTTTCAATATTTTCCAATATTAAATTTCTGTAAGGCTACTTAAAAACGATATAAAATGCGCGTTCTAAGTTTCATCTCTATGTAATTTCGCTTCAGACACATTTATTGCACGAGATATACCGTAACGCGCAAAATGCAATCATTTTGTTATCCCCATTTTCGGAGGTTTCAAAGTGTTAATACAAGGTGAAAATGAGAGAGAATGAAATGAACATGTTGGGACATATCAAGAAACTAGTTGGATGAAGGATGCGAAAATGGTAAAGGGTGATGTAAATAGAATTCAACGTTTCAACGTGCTGCGCGCAATTTTATATGGTATACAATCAAAGGATTGCGCACTTATAAACTGGCATTCAACTGGCACCCTGCAATTCCTTAGCGATAATTTAAATATTTAAATGCATTACAATTTAGAAAATTATTTTCTGCGAAATATCTTAGAAAATTGGACAATAACCGAAAATTAAATTATAATTCTCTAAATATTTTGACATTTTTATTCTCTTTCAATAAAAAGAATAAAATATTAATTAAAATATTAATTAATAAGATATTTATTGAATATTGCCAAAAATATAAAAATAATTATATGATTCCATGTTGATCCTAATTAATCATTTTTGTGAATTTTTTCCATTATTACATTATTCTTAAAATTATAATATTAAGATATTGTCTTTCCGAAAATGTTTTAGCAGAAGTATAGAGTATGAAGATATCAAAACTAAATAAAATTTGATGAAAATAAATTCAACTTGTTTTGTTATAGAACACATTTCCATCTCCTTAAGCTCAATTTATGATCAAATCCTGTGAAGCTTATCATAAATGCATAAATTTACGTAATATTATCACTGAATTTCGAAAAATTATCGTTCAATATCATTTGCAATAAAATTTATACTATATTGTCATAAAAATTTATACTATATTGTCAATAAAGATGTATTATATAACTTAAAAACATATATATAAGAATATTGATATTCTTATATACATATATTTTTTTGAGTGATAAAAATATTTGTAAATGTAAATATCGAACTCAAATGTAAGGATTTGCTAAACCTAAATGATTATTTACTATTTGGATCAATCATTCTCGTAAAAAATCTTTAGAAATTTAAGAAGATAATATTGCCACCTATGGGATGTATCTTGGACTAA
>NW_017259520.1:460501-465556 GCF_001594045.1 Atta colombica | reverse complement strand
TAAATGGATTTATTCGTAGAAATTAATATTTACTACTTGAATAATTATATATAAATTAATATTTATTAATTGAATAATTATACATATGTAAACAATATGTACAAAATAACATAATCTCCATTAATAATATATTATTAAGAAACTAACAAGATATTATTAATTATTTTTAGTAACGAAGTACTATAACTACATTATCCGCTGTGACAAAAAGCGTTGTAATAACCTGCTGTAAGCATATGGAAACGATCGATATAGTGGCGACACAGCCGGCTTATAGAAGAGTTTGTACAAAATATCATCTGATAAATTCAAATGTTTCTTACACTACTTACGGTACATGATGGTTTTTAAATATAAAATCTTCTAGTATTCATTTTTTATTACTTTTTTACTGCTAATTCTTTATATTAAACATACATTTAATTGTACTTTTCAAGATACTTGTTTTATTAAAATGTTTGTATACAATGTTAGATCATACGCAATACATAAGTGGCAAGAAACATTCGTATTTTTTATACACATGTATCCATTGTCACAATATACAGAACAATATAGAATTAACGTGAGAATTATATATTAGCAAACTCATTAAGATTATCTTCAGAATAATGTCATTTTATTCTTTTAAAATTTAAATTAAAAAGGATTAATTTAAAAAGTTACTTATTAGCTGTATTAATAATTTCAATATTTAAACAAAATCTTTATTTATAAATTGATTTTTCACGCAATTTTTCTATCTTCTATTTGAGTGACTTTTTTAATAATAAAATGGAAATAAATTTTATCTGAATTTAAGTACTCGACAAATAAAGTTTTTTTTACTATATTTACTATATTACAAATAAACTCATATTTTTCCTTTGTATGTACCTAAACGCAGAAAATCTTTGTGTGAGTTATGTCATATCTGTTTTGATAATATAATATAGGACTTTTTTGATAATATAATATAATACCACTTTTTAATCTCAACCAATTTCAACTATTTTTTTCGATTTATGGTACATTAATTTCAAGTACAATATTCCGGTGTAGAACAATTAGCATGACGCTATTAACGCTATGTGCAGTAGCGAATCCACGTGTACATTTGCTTTCAGATAAGAGCGTCCGGGGATAATGAGCGCAGTTTTGTCGGAATACTTAACCGAACGTTGTATACAGTGCTTCTCCGTTTGCAGTTTATAGTGATTAAAGAGAGCATATCTTAAAAACGGATGCGATACATCTAATATTCCCTATGCAAAGAAAACTTGGGATAAAATGAACGTAACGTAACACGTATACAATTCAATTAGGACGCTGGTAAGTTTTCACGACTTTACTTTCCATAAATTGAAACGAAATATACGAGGGCGGGAAACGAGTAAATGAAGATATACAAATATTAAGTTAAGATTGAGTAACTTTTTTTCGGCTTCCGAAAGAAAGTAAGTAATATGGGTTAAAAACTAACGGAAAGTCTGAGGTCTTTCTTTAAAGCATTATAAATTGATTCCTTTTCAATAAATGTTTTATTAGACGTTGTTTTATTTACATTTTCAATTAAATAATATTAATTAATTTTAAAAAGTATAAATAATAGAGAGCATATAACGACAGAGGTTAAAACGAAAATCATATATTTAATATTATTATATAAAAACGTAGATGTTTTGGTCAAGATTTGATCATCATCAAGATGACAAATAAAAAATTACAAAAAAATTAATTAATTACACAAAAATCGCTAATCAAAAAGATGACAATGCAGTATCAAGACGAAATATATAAAATTAAGAAGAAATATATAAAATTAAAAAATGATCGCAAGTCAATAAGATAGTAAAAAAATTTTCCAATCGCTTGTACAAGTTAATCGAATAGATCCAGAATGAAATTAACTTAAATAAAATTTTTTTAACGCTTCTGGCGTTTCTGGCGTCTCTAATGTATTCCGTTTATGATTCCTTTTTAAAGGAAGCAAATTCTTTTTTAAAAACTTGTTTAAATAATAAACTTATCCCTGTACATTTACAAAAAATTTTGCAGTATGAAATTAATACACACCATTGTTCTTTTATACGGCAGATAAATAGACTCAAACACAATTTCATTCAAAAATTAGTATGTATAGAATTGAATGACACTTGTAGACAACTATCACATGTACGAAACGAACTTTTTACTAATTATAGAACTATTAACTCATTTCTTCCGTTTGATATTTGTTATGCATTTTTCCGTCATCAAGAAATTAATTTTAACAAAATTGGAACAAAGAAAATTACAATTTTAATAAAAAAAAAATCGATAACTTAAGATCTGCTAAATTGCTCACAATGAAAATATTAAAAATATTACTTATAGTATTGCCATTACAAAACCGCTTATTGAAGATTGTCACAAAGAATTTGTTCCGATTAAAATTAATAATATTTCAACACAAGATGTTAGAGACAATAATTCTCTTGTTACACATTATGTAAATAAAAAAAGTGCGGAGAAATTTATTTTCGATTATAAATTAAATAACATAATAATTGGTTGATCAACCTTAGTATTGACATCCGGAGAATGCTAAATTCATCTTACAATTAAGTTAATTTTTAATCTACTGAGTAATTATTATACATTTACAAATAAAGAAAAAAATTAATATTGAATATATCAAACATATAGAGAATAATTTATCTAAATTAAATGCAAGAACAAAGAATTCCATTATGAAAGAGGTTATACCTATTCTTGAAAATATAAAATTTAGTTTTCCGAATAATTCGAATGTCACTTTGATAAAAAAAGGGTTCAAAGAATTTAATTATTTTGTTGCTGATCATCCATTTGTTAATTACTAGAGCAGAGATAATGGTAACACTACTGTAATACTAAATTTGAAGGATTACAATGATAAAATGTACGAAATTTTGTCTGATAAAAATACTTATACAATGATAAAAAAAGATCCTATTAGCAAATTGACGATGAAAATGCATACACTTTTGACATGGTAAAGAACTAAAGGATATATTGATCAACGTATAAAAAATTATATATATCAGACGGAGACTTATCAAGGTCTTACGGGCTCCCTAAGGTACATAAAGATGGTACATAAAGATTATCTTTTAAGAATGATTGTCAATTGCGTAAACAGTCCCCTCTTCAATTTGACCATCTTTCTAAAAGACATTATTGACAAAAGCATTAAAAAAAATTTTATTAAAAAAAATTTTATTAATTATATTAAAAACAGTTTCGATCTCGTTAAAAAAATTAATGATATGCCATTACAAGAAAATTATCAAATTGTATCGTTCGACATCACTTCTATGTATTCGAACATTCCTAATGATTTAGCTTTAAAAAGCGTCTTGGAAAGGGATTTGATATGTAACAACACAACAATACCTTTCCATGAGTTTAAAATAACAATTTCAATTATTCTAAAATCTACTTTTTTAAAATTTAATAATGAAATTTACGAACAAATATTCGGTCTGTCTATGGGATCTCTTCTTTCTCTAATTCTAGGATGTGGTGATACAAGATTTGGAATGCAGCATATTTAAGACACTAACACACATATTTCAATCTATTATCGTTATGTTGATGACATTATTATTGCAGCTCCAAACGAGTATATTAATACAATCCTATGCTTTTTTAATTCTTACCAAGAAAGAATCAAATTTACGGTCGAATATGGCGATGATGGAGTAATAAATTTTCTCGATGTAAAACTGTTAATTGAAAATGGGAGAATTATTTTTGACAATTACAGGAAGCCTACAATTCTGGGAGATATTTAAATTTCTTTTATAATTATCCTGTTGAACACAAAAGGGAACACAAATGTTGTTATTGGACAGTTGGACAGAATTCTATTCCTTTCCCATCCAAAATTTCATGAGACTAATGTCATTTCCCTAATCAATATTCTCCAAAATAATGAATATCCAGAATCTGAATTTTTATTTACAACTATTAACAACAGGATCAAGGCATTGTCTTCCAAAAACAATTTTGAAAATATCAAGAACACAAAGATATTGCCAACTCGGATTCCTCCAGAATTGTTAAAAAGTATTTTATCATTCCTTACTTCAATAAAATCTCTGAAAAATTTAAATCTATTACAAAAAAATTCGACTTCAACATAACTTATTATATAAACCAATGAATTTGTATGAATAAATTCATTTAAAACAGGCAAAGACAAAATAAAAAAAAAAGAACACTTAAATGTTGTTTATAAAATTAATTGTCAATTCTCTCTTATATAGGACAGACAAAAAGGAAATTAAAGCGTTTAAAAGAATATAAACGATTTAAAAAAACCTACAAATTCTTTGTCTGTTATCTCTCGTCATAAATTTGATCACGGTTATACGATTGATTGGAGAAATATTATTCTCGATTCAGAACAATTATTATTATAAAAGAATGGTGTCAACATCCTTTTACAACAATTATTATTATAAAAGGTGGTCATCTTTCCGAGATGATATTAAACGACAAGAAAATGGTTTAAACAAATAGAATGACATAGGACGCTTTCCTGAAATCTATTTACCAATCATTGAAAAAATCCCCTCTACCCACATATAGAACTATCTTTTCCACATCATTCTCTTTCCTTTCCTTTCACATTATATAAATATTGTCACGAGCTAGAATCTTCCAAAAAATTTGTCAGCAGCGATTCTTACCATTTGTTCTTGTTTCTCAAATTATGTTGTTTACTCCGAGTTACACTGAGAGAAAGGATTTTATTAATTTAACAAGCCTGTACCTTTAATCGGTAATCGATAAATACATGACAATAAATTTTGTTGTTGTGATTGCTGCTAGTCTGTTATACCAACCAATTATTAATAACAAAAGCAAATATAGAATCTAACCTATCTTTTTGATAGACTTTAGACTCGTTAGAATTCGTAGAGTTAGATGATCGTAGAGTCTTAAGTCGTAGGAAACCGACTAAATACAGTCAAATATAAATAGGGAGAATACTTGACTACAATTGATCAATTTCTAATGATTTGAGACCTTGTAATCGTCTACGAC
>NW_017259520.1:457784-460401 GCF_001594045.1 Atta colombica | reverse complement strand
ATATATATATATATATATATATACTTCTTATTTGCTAACGATATTATTGATTATTTGATACATTGACGAATTAATTTGCAATTTGTAACAAATCGATCGTTTTTTAAACAAATATCACATTTGTTTTCCCTTGTTCCTATAACAAAATTTCTCTCAGTGTACATCTGCGAGGACTTGTGTCAAAAAATATATGGTAAGCGAGTGTTAATGTGAATTCAGATTGACTTTCAATGATTAATGTATTGTCTAAAATTTTAATTATTAAAAAGCGTTTTCTTTTCTTTCAATTTTTAAATAGAATCTGGAAATTCCGTATTCTCACGAAATCATTCTTTGCTTCCTTTAAAAAGAAATCATAAATGAAATAGATTAGTCGCCAGAAGCGTTAAAAAAATTTTTTTTATTATTTTCATTCTCTAGACTTTATCTTACTCGATTAACTGTACCACAAGCGATTGAAAAATTTTTTTACTATTTTATTGACTTGCAATAATTGTTTTTAATTTTATGTATTTCTTCTATTCGTCATCTTGATACTGTATTATCATCTTTTTGATTAAGTTTTTCTTTTTGACTTGATTTTTACATAATTAATTAATTTTTTTGTAATTCTTTATTTATTATCTTGATGTACTGATGATGTAGTGATGATGTCAAATCTGACCAAAATGTCTACGTTTTTATATAATAATATTAAATATTTTCGTTTTAATATCTGTCGTTGTGATTGTATGCTCCCTATTATTTATATTTGTATTATTGAGCCACCTTTAAATATTTAAATTTTAATTAATTTTATTATTGTATATGCTATGCACAGAAACTTCAGGCAGTAATTTGACTTCCGTTAATGATAGCTAATAATGTTACCTAGTTGAATTTATCCAAGCACAGAAATACTTTGAAGCTGAGAGTTCATAAAATCACATTATCGATTTGCAAAGAATAAAATAGATAATAAAAAGTATGAAATATCTGAATTGAACAATCATTACTGATTTTTCGTTTGCAAATAATTTTAGAAATGAAAAAATCATTCTGACATTTTTACGTTTTAAAATGTGATAGTAGATGAAAATGTCGACTTAGTTTCAAACAGTCTACATTTCATAAGCCTTTAATCTCATCATGCATGCCTATATCATCTTACCCAGTATATAACATTTTCATGTTTATCTTAAATGAAATGTTTGTTTTCAATTTCTTTTGTATTTACTTATGAATTCGAAAAAAAAATCAATATATTTATTCGAGCAAATCTTGAAATTTATTTAAATTATTCTTGTGTATACATATTTATTAATGTATGAGATCTATTACGCCATTAATTATATAGAAATAATTTTTCATTTTTCCACTATCAGATATCTTATTATTTCGAAACTGTTTTTTTTTATCTATCACTGTGTTAGTGTTTCATATATTTAGAAAAGTTATAATATTTCTGTCGAAAGTCACAAAAGAAACGCGGGAGTAAAGAAGGATTTATTATGTGTTTTTTAGCCAAGTGAGATCTCTTTATAGCAGTAATAAAAGGAGATTTTTTCATTTTATGGAAGTAACTTCTATTAATATAAAATATTATGTCAACTGTTACATTAAGAGCCATTTCAGTAACGATGATGTATTAACATAAAGATTCAGTTGTACAGAGTGGTTGTGACCAATATTTGAAATTTTATAGAAAATTTAATTTCGAACAAAAGTTTTCTATAAACATACATTGAAAAATGTTTCTTTAAAAAGTTAGCGCCCAAAAAGCTCTGAAATCACGATTATTTTATATATTTACACAAATATCAAAGGAAGTATACATTTTTTTTTAACATAATAATGTTAGTAAATAGTCGAGAAAACTTTCCTTGAACATTTGAAACTAATTACTTCAAAACCTATGGAACGTACTGCAAACGTTTTTATTTCATTTAAAAGCTAATTTAATTCCCTACAATTTTTGTTTTAATACTTTTCGTTCAGAATTAAATTTTCCTATAAAATCTCAAAGTCTGAGCACAAAACGTGCTTTGAAGCCACCCTACACACACACACACACACACACACACGCGCGCGCGCGCGCGCGCGCGCGCACACATTCACTGGATATTAAAAATACCGAAATTCCTGAATATCTTAAAAAAAATGTAAGATTCAGTTTCACAAAAAAATGTTTTGACGATATACGATGTCAAGTTCATATGATGTCAAAATCATGACTCTGAACAACATTTAAAAGGTTTTTAACCATCAGTCGAATACTTTAGATAATGCTAATGCCGACAATCCTATAAGCCTTCAACTTCAAGCCTTATAACTGAAACAATACTTAATGAAAAAATATTCTGTTATGGTTTAAAGAGTTATTGAGATAAGCTACAAAATATAAGGTATAAAAATATGCAATAAAAAACGGGGGTTTCCATATAAAAAACCTTGTGGCGACTACTCAAGATCAAACTGATAAGATCAGTAAATAGATCTTTTTAAACTTTATAATCTTAATGAGAAGAAACATTTTTTTTATGAAACTTATATTCTTCACAAGAGATATTTAAGAATATCTCTTTCTCTCTCTCTCTCTCTCTCTCTCTCTCTCTCTCTCTCTCTCTCTCTCTCTCTC
>NW_017259520.1:456244-457640 GCF_001594045.1 Atta colombica | reverse complement strand
TATATAAAGCATATAATTATATAAAAAAATTAAAACAATATAAAAATAATAAACAATAATAAAATATAAAAAAAATTATAATATATATGGTTAATAAAATCTGTTTATATGTATAACATATATATGTTTGTATAACATGTAACATATAAGTAACAATTAAAAACTAACAAGATCTGTTAAGTAATTTTTTTCATATTAAATATGTACATATCAAATATGTACGTATATGTGCAAGTACAATAGAGTATATACGAATCCACATACGTTCCTTCATCAACATCATATTGTCTTAAAATTTCGAGAATTCAAGTGGATTTCAACGTTTTTAAATAATATAATATCTTGAAGAAAAATTGTTTTCTATCAAAGAAGATACATTAAATCTACTTTTTCTCGATACAATATAAATAGCTAAAAGGTATTAGGTTTGAAAGAATCTGTTGTCAAATACGATTATATAATAAAATGAGATGAAGATTAATTAATTAATGCAAAATATTAGAAAAATACTATATTGTTGTCAAAAAGTACGCTTACTACTTATAATGAAAAATTTTTACTCTTGTTACTACCAGATAATGTATGAAACTATTGTTATTCTTGCTTTCACATAAATGACGTTTCAGAATTCGTAGTGCCAATCATGGGCAATACAACTTTATGATATTGTAATCATATGCTAAATATAATAATAGATAGCATATGATTATATTGAAATATTTTCATATTACTTTTCATACGAATGTATAAATTTTAGCTACATTTTGTCTTACATTATCGCGAGATTGCAATTCGCAGAAAAACACACATTTTAAAAACAATGCTTTAATTTTTTTCTTGCAAATGTATTTGATGAAATATTTTAATTTTTTCTTGCAAATGTGTTTGGTAAAATATACATTCCAAATAGGTAAAAAGTGAACATTAAATTATACCGTATTTATTTAAATATTGTACCGTATCGCAAAATAAACTTTTTATTTGCGAATGTGTTTTTTCTGAATACAAGCACTATATGATTACATATATATTGAAAATCAAGATAAAAATAAATTATTTCACCTTATATCATATTTAATGTAATATCATGTAATGGAAGAATGTCAAGACAAGATAGAAAAATTCTGTAATACAAACATGTCCAAGAAAAAAAGGAATGCTGCAGAAATATAAATTCTCCTTTTTTTCGATTAATTATATAGAGAGTGCTGCCAATACTTATAGATCAGTAAGTTGGGTTGCCTATCTGCCTATGGATAGGGGCAACGCGTAATGTAACTGATAATGTAGAAGAAGATTAGATCGCAAGTCCGGCAGGGAATGAGACAAGAGAAATTGAATTTTACATTCTGATATAGTGTAAAATTCAATAATATGATATAAAATAATATCTGAC
>NW_017259520.1:454062-456144 GCF_001594045.1 Atta colombica | reverse complement strand
TATTAATATATTATTGTAATTATAAATTACTATAATTATACAGGAGGTAAGACATATAGTACATGATGACATGTATCTATCTACACATTTGACTTAATCTAATTAATAATATATTTATTATTCTCTTATCGATGATATGTTATTTTATTGATTTGACTCTATTATCAAGCATAATCTTTCCATTGAACATCACAGATGAAATATTCATTATACACTTTGTTGATACGTATAACTTTTAGTAAAACTTTTTGATCATTTGAATATCATGATTGAACATTCAATCACAATATTAATTTATCTTTACCTTAAACTGATTAATATATTAAATCTTGTAAAAACAACTAAGCCTTCATATTCATATAATTGAAAAATCTATAAAAACAAAATCAGTTAAATTTATAAACTTTTCAGCAAACTTTTCAGCAACTCAAATTTATAAGCTTTTAAAAGAAACAAAGGAAATATACTTAATATTTTAAATCAAAATTTTGTCAAATAAAAATTTTCTTTCTTGTATAATATAAAATTTATTTAATAAGTTAAAAACAAGACAGCTATATGAATAAATACTAAGTAAAAAGAAGCATTAATTACGATCCAAATTATAGATGTTGGATTATAAATATAGATGTTGGAATAATAATTCTATGTCTAATTTATTTTAAATAGCTACATTACTTCAAATATAAGACTGCGTACCGATTAATTACGGATTTGCAATCAAAAAGTAATAATAATCTCACAAATTAAAATTTATTTAATTTGTGAATACATTCAACAATTGTGATTTTAAGTCCACATAAAATTTTAAATAAAAGTTATACTAAAAGTTATCTAAAAATTTTATATTATAAAATAACTATATAAAATTGAAATTTCATAAAATGAAGAAATCAATTAATTTTTATATTTTTTTCTAATAACTTCTAATTTTATAATCATTTTTGTAATATCTTTTTATAATTTTTATTTAACGTTGGTATAGATAATAGAATTTTTAATAAAAAGATAATTGTTTATTAAAAATATGTCTAAAAAAAGTAAAAAAAAAAAGTAAAGTAGATATTCATAAAATATATATTTCTCGATATTGCCAAATTTCTTCACAAAAATCAGAAATGTGCGATCATAGAGTATTAAAAAAAAATAGACATATTTAGATTAATTATTCAAATTTCTTAGCTTTTCAAATAAAATTCCAATTCTGAGTCCAAGTAGTTGTGATAATAATTTTTACCTTCATCATGCACAATATCAATTCCTATCAGACATCCTGTAATGACGCTTCAATAACTACAAAGTCACAGTGGACAGAATATTGTGGTTTCGATAAAGGATTTCTCGATCAGTACTTTGCGTAGAACAAGAGAGAAACAGGAGAGAGAGAAGAAAGGCTTGAGCAAGAGTTGATTCTGTATCCCGGGGGTAAGTAGTGGTGGATCACACAGGGTGGACGTAGCGTTCGTTCTCGCACGGATGAAGCTGCCGTTGCCAGTCGTGCTACGGTGTCGGACCAGCGCGGTTCCTTTCTCCTTTTGAGGAATTCTCTTCTCCTCATAGTTCTTTCCATTTTTGTTTTACTTTCAACTCTGAGTACGCTTTTGTGAATATCAATCATCCTAAGTAAGTACACATTAGATAATATATTTTTACAGAATCAAAAATGTTATAATATATTTATAATGAATTCAAGTTCCAAGATTTTGCAAAAGATCAGAAATTTTGCCACAAGAATATTTCCGCGTTTTGTTGTGTAACAGTTGAGAGATCGCTTTCATGTAAACAGCATTGACTTTTGAATTCACTGAAATTAAATCGATCTTATATTTACATAACTGCTTTTAAAGAAATTTGTGTCCTTTTTTTTATATTCGAAGTTTCTACTTGCGCATTAAATTATCAATAAACTTTACGACGGAATAAACTCGATCGTTTAAAGTTCGAGAAGTAAATTTTGTGAAAAACTTTGTGATGTAATTATCCGTATGTAATGTATTCATTAGGCCAAAATTTGGAACATTTAACGACATGATAAGGCAATATTTAAAAGTAACAAATATATATAATAAAACAATATAATAA
>NW_017259520.1:453681-453962 GCF_001594045.1 Atta colombica | reverse complement strand
TTTGCGATTTAAAAAATTCTTATGAAATTTAGTAATATGAACTTTCGCTATTAAAATGAATTATGTACGATTTATTCACTATTCACATATGGCTGTTCGTGCATCTTCTATCCATTCAATCACAGGTATAAATGATTCAATGTGTTTAAACAATGATTATACATATGCATGTATAGGATAGTTAAGGCTTTCTAAACTTCCTTCTTTCATTTATAAGTAGTTCAATCAATGAATTGATTTTGTTGGCTAAAATTAAACGTATTATAATTTTATATATGATT
>NW_017259520.1:452126-453419 GCF_001594045.1 Atta colombica | reverse complement strand
TGTAATGTTAAACACATCTTCGTAATTAATTTTCAAATATTTCTAAAAAATAAATACATCTGTTTTATTAATAATAGAATATAATAAAAAAAAGTATTAAATTAATAAACTAATTAGATAATAAATTAGAACACCTTATTAATATAAATCGTCAAATCTAACAGAATATGTATTATCTCACATAAACACACACACACATATGTTAATTTATTTTTATTATTCATGTATGTTAGTATAGATACAGCTGAAAATGACTGAATATAGTCGGACGTTCTGTTCATTAAATTTAAAGATTTATATTAATAAAATGTTTTAATTTATTAAAGCGATTTTACTAATCTATTTAAAGTCAATAATTTAAAAACCGAAAAACAGTTAGATGGATAAAATTACAAATTTAATTTATTAATTTACATTCAAGCGAGCATCAGTGTCTACTGTTTACTTTCACCTAGTTCCACAATTCACGGTTAACTTTTAACCGAGGTTCAACTTATTCATTATCCAATTCTAGAATTGAAAAGAGATTCTAGAATTGAAAAGAGAAACAAGTTAAACCTCGGTTAAGAATTAACCGTGAAATTGTGGAATTAGTCCTTAGCTCTCTTCAGCCGTGATAGAATAAAATTATTAGCGCGCGCATGTGTGTGTGTGTGTGTGTGTGTGTGTGTGTGTGTGTGTGTGTGTATGTGTGTGTGTGTGTGTGTGTGTGTGTGTGTGAATGGAAATTATTATCGTGTATAGACGTCGCTTATTTTTAGTTGAATCATAATTGGTGTGATCCATTCGGTTACGAAATCGATTAATTCAGCAAAAAATTTCGTTGGTCGCCAACAAGAAACATTTTGATTACAATGGTTTCTCGTTAGCGACTGAGAAAATTCTTTGCTGAATTAATCGCTTTCGTAACCGAATGGATCACACCAATTATAGTTTAGCTAAAAGCAAACGATATCTACCATACGATATTTGCATAAGATGACATTCTGTGACATTTGTCGTTATATTATACACCCACATGCGTTAATAATTTCATTCTGTAACAGCTAAAAAGAGATAAATAAAATCTGAAACATTCTGAATACAGTAAAGGCATCGATGTTCATTTGAATGTAAATTAATAAATTTAATTTGTAATTTTATTCATCTAATATTGCTTGCTTTTTAAATTATTGACTTTGAAAGGAGTTTAGTAAAATTGCTTTAATATTGCTTTGTATATACAGGAGCGAATATTTATATTTGTTTTTAATTTATTATTTAATAATCTAATTAGTGACTCATTAATTTGTG
>NW_017259520.1:449681-452026 GCF_001594045.1 Atta colombica | reverse complement strand
TATATATCTTTTAGACTTTAATTATTGCATTTCTTTTAATACGAGTTGCAAGCTAAAAGCTGCAATGTTATATATTTAATAGTATATATAAATAGTATATATTTAAACATTAAAATATCTTTAAACATGCTACTAAAATCTGAATAAAAAGGTTGAAGATTATTATCTCATTTTCTATTCTGTTTTCTCTTCTAACATTACAGCTTTTAGTTTGCAACTCGTATTAAAAGAAATGCAATAATTAGAGTCTAAAAAGTAATAAAAATATATAAAATGTGCAAAGCTAAAGGATTAACTACATAACATAACCCGCATAACATAAACCGTGCAAATGTAGCAATAATATATGGATGCTACACTCTTATTTAATTTTTTTGTTGCTAATTGTTAGAAGCACCTAATTACTTTCTTTTTTCCTTTTTTATGAAAGAATTTGTCTATAGAACTTAATATGAATTATCAATCTATCTAAATAATATATTATACATATTGTTATGTCCATGTTGTGCTGACATTCGTGCCATATCATCTCAAAGCGAATCGAATAATACAATACATGAAGAACACGTCGCTGAAAGGGGCTGCAACCTGCAGCTCAGCTATTTGAGTTGGAGAGATTTGACGATTGAGACGTCACTTCGCTCGGACGTGTTCTGATCGCTCCGGTATTTCGCCGCAGTTCACGAATGCTTTGCTTGTAATTGCGAATTTTCAATAAAGTGCTTCGTTCTCTCCTTTTTAACGATTCGGAGTGCGCGTTCGCTCGGGCTGGCGATTCGGTTGTGCGAAGCGAATAATGCACGGCGAGCATAACATTTTGGGGACTCGTCCCCAAAATGGACAACGCCGTGCGTTAATCACTTCGCGCAACCGAATCGCCAGCCTGAGCGAATGCGCATTCCCGAAACGCGGAAATAAAAAGGAGAGAAGGAAGCACTTTATTGAAAACTCGTACAAGCAAAGCATTCATGAACTGCGGCGAAATATCAAGCGAAGTGACATCTCAATAGCCAAATCTTTTTAATTCAAATAGTTGAACTGTAGGCTGCAGCCTTTTTTAGCGACGTGTTTTTCATGTATTATTCGATTCGTTCGGAGACGATATAGCATTGGTGTCGACGCGACACAGGCATAACAATATATATTCTTAAAATTATATTTAAGTAAATATGTATATTTAAATAAATATGTATATGTAATAATTCTAACATTAAAAAAAATGGCATAGAAAGTTTAACTTTACTTAACTATAATTTTGCAAATTAAAAAATGCATTATAAATTAATGTTGATAATATATAAATATCTGGGGATTAAATTTGCAAATGTAAATATTTTGCATTACACTAAAACATGTCAATTTTTTGTATATATTAAATAAATTTATAGCTATAAAAGTGTATATGTTATATACTTTCAAAAAGTTGTTCTGTACGGCTGCTATAGCATTTAAATATCAACGTTTGATATAAAAATATCGCATATATTAAATAAAATTGGCAATCGTCCGCTTTAGTATACAATTTTATTAATCTCGTTCATAATATTTTATAATATTCTCTTAAATTAATATGTAATAAAATTTTTATACTAACTTATTAGATACGTTATAGCTTACAAAATAATTTTCTAATGCGAGCGCAACCTAAACACTAAAGAGATATATATACGTACATGTTTAAGGGATGTATCTATATTTTATGCATAAGAAATGCGTACGTTAACATTGTATTACAATATTAATCTTCAAATACAGCAAAAACACAAATTATTTGGATTCAAAATGAAAATTTTAAGACGATTACAACCGTACGATACAATCTGTACGATTAATACTGAGATTCTATTGCAGTTGCAAAAAAAGAACTTTAAATTTTTTATATCAATTATTGCATAGACAGACGTTCATTTGCAATTTATATTTCAAACAGATCATTTTGAAACTTAGATATAATTTTCATAGTTATAATTGATGATTAGAAAAATCACATTACAACTTCTTTAAGTCGAATAGAATATTTTTGTATGATTAAAAAAATTTTTAATGGATTGAGAAAAAAGCATTTTTTCTATGTTAATTATAGATACATTATTATAAATTATTATATAAATAATTATGCATCTATAATGCACATTGGCTTACATTGACGCTTCTTTTTTTTGTCATTACCTATAAATCATTAACTATAAATTTATGTATAAATTGTTACGTAGGGTAATCATAAATAGTCGTACATTATACGAGCGAATAGATTAAAGACAATTCATATATTAAAGACAATTCATCATATAGATACGCTATATAAATGTAATTTATATAGATTATATTTATATAGCGTACACACC
>NW_017259520.1:446672-449560 GCF_001594045.1 Atta colombica | reverse complement strand
GAGAGAGAGAGAGAGAGAGAGAGAGAGAGAGAGAGAGAGAGAGAGAGAGAGAGAAAGAGAAAGAGCTTCGCATATATAAAGTATAACAAATCATTTTCATAAGAAATATCATAATTAAGAAAATAAGAAGGTAGGAACATGTTCATTAAATTTCAGAACCACACACAGTGATGAATATCATCATTTGATTCTGCGGTTTTCCATGTAAACATTCTAGCGTGTTATAATATATATACATACATAATGTTTATATTCAACATTATGTTTATACTCAAATATTGTTGAAAATAGTTTATATATTATTCATGTACGTAATATGTAGAGATCGAAATTCATGAGAGAAATCCTGTTGTATTTTCTGTTGTACTTTATCCTAACCGTATGACAGTTTCGATATTGTGTTTATATGTAGTACCAGAGAAGAAACATGAGCATGTTTCAACAAAACAAAATAGAATTGAAAATACAAATGGAAATGGATGAAAAAAATTTCGCGTGAACGAAGACTGGTGAGCTATAACTTTGAGAAAGTGTTTCCAGTCATCCTTTAAATAAGAGCAAAAGAAATGTGATTACATTCATTAATGTGATGAATTTAATGATATTTTCTTAGAATTATGTAAATACATAAATTTATGAGGATAATTAAATACAAGAGTAATATAGTAGTACATATAATATAAATATTATTATTTAAAAAAATATTATTATATAATGTGTAAAACACACACACACACACACACACACACACAAAATCATCACTTATATTTCCATAGTTGCTGTTTGCTCTATTAAATATTTATCACGTTATTCGCTTTAATAAGATTGGAAAGATTGAAAATCTGTAGATAGAAATTTTGAGGTAGAAACTTCTTCCATAATTTCATAATTGCCTGTTTTCGCTATAAATCCAGATGACCAAATTTTCTTGTAGTAAGTAGAGATATTACAAGTAATTTTTTAATTAACTCACATTTCGTTTCGGATCGAATGTGGACGTTTTAAATAAGTTTATGTTTGATGAATTACATTTTTCCGTAATCAAATGTGCTTTGCATGTCAATGGTTTTTGTTGCAGAGACTTACATCTAAATGTACGATTGAACGAAAATTACTATGCTATTGCAAACGTTTAGCATTCAATTTTAATTTCTACGAATTTTAATTCCAACGCAAAAATAAATTTCGTAATTTTGTCAAACGGCAAAATTGTATATTCACAAATAATAAATTTAATTACATACATTCGTACATATTACAAGACCAATTGTATACACTTGTACAATCATGTCTAAAGAAAATTTAGAAATAATGTATTCATATATAGCATATTCTAATTTTTAATTAATTTTTAATAAATTCTGCCTGAACTAATTATTACGCGACCAATTTATTTGAAACTGTAATTGAAAAATTTTCGAGTATCAAAGAAGATGATACAATTAAAATTATTTTAAAATAAAATTATTTTAAAAGATTCTTAATAAAATTAAAAATTATGTATTGATTTCTTGTAATATTGACATGTATTTTTATTATTTTTATGAACTATAAGTAAACTAATATATATTTAAAAGAATTTATTAATTTCTATTAAACATCTAATTTCAAATGCTATCAATCCATTTTGAACACATTGAGAAATTTAAATACGTGAGAAGTTTAAAAAGACTGCGAACAAATGAATAAACGTTTAGCACGATATCCTGCCTGTCCTCCAACTAGAACCTATATTTACCAATTGAATCATGGTTTATTGAATTATAATGGAGACAAAGTAAGTTGATACATTCGCGATAAAGACACTATTCTCATTATTTCAGTTACCCTCGTGTTTTTCTCTACGTGTTATTTATGTTCAAATTCTCTTTCTGGATAATCCAAAACATAATATTATCGCAGAAAATTAAAAAAATCTAACACAATTCCTTTTTTGCACGATAAAAAATTTCTAAATTATAATTAAGTTTCTTTAGTTGAACTAGTTGTAACTGATTTACTTTTACAATACAATCCAAAGAATTTTATACATGTTAATAATTATATGTATCTTATTATCATTTCACTAAATAAAACATTGTATAATAACATTAGTTTCACTGAAATAGAATTCAAATAAAAAATAGCATATATATAAAGAAAGTTAATTTTAATTTGCGTTGTGCTATTTTTTGTTAAATAGAATATTACATATTTAAGCGTACAACTTGATAGCGTGGAATTAAAGTGCAACAGCCCTTGCATTTTTAAACCAACTAATAAGAAACTCACGTTTGTATTCGAACTATCTATGAATTTACGATAATGCTGAACAGTGCAATCAACTCTATTGTTTTCTATGGTCCATGCAGCAATTCCTACATGTAGACACTATTAACTTTCTCGAAAACACCAAAAATAAAGTAAACCATCATACAAAATTTTTCACATAATTTTCAAATAATTAAGTAATTCATGAACGATTACAGAATATATACTGTCTATAATACAGAGTTTCTTCAAACTTTCTCTTTAAGAGTTTAATTAAGACAGCAGTTAGAGTACTGTAGTTGGAGCAAATAATAATGCCAAAGTTTCGCGGGAGCAAAATTAGCCCTAAATTGCAAGACTTCTATAAAACATTCCGTGTAGAAAGAATGTTTTGTCAATATTTCTTGCATAATAACAATCTCTTTTCGATGCTGCACGCAAGTTTTTTCCTTGTTGTACAATGCATAAAGGTGCGTTTAAGTCATTTGATGCACTTTGTACAAATTGCGGTGTGCTCAATGAAATATAATATTAATTTAAAAATGATTTGCTTTCTAATACATATATTTAAAAATTCAATATTTTAATATTTAATATTTAACAATATTATTATATAGAAAAAAATATTTTATATAATT
>NW_017259520.1:436676-446572 GCF_001594045.1 Atta colombica | reverse complement strand
ACAATTATATAAAATTATATAGAATTTTATGTAATTTTTTATATAATTATATATAAAACATTTTTTCCTGGGGAGTTACTTTAGATATTTCGTTTTCTAAATCTAATGCTTTAAATTCATGCACAAACATGATATTTCCCATTGGTTGTATTCTTTGATACATTGTTATAATCTACATGGAGCGAATGATTTTGCTGAAGTATCCAAAAATTTGACAATATGTAGGACACTCAAATTTGGTTGTTAGAATATTAACATTTTTGTTTAATAATTGTTCGGCATTTTTTCGGCATTATTCAGTATTAATTATTTTGTAATTGTCTAGCATAATTATTTTCTGTACCTAGCTTTAGATACTTCAACAAAACGATCCTTCCCGTGCACCAAACGTCTGCACGATATAGTAAAAAAATTGTTCCACTATTTTTTTTAAAGTTAATGTATGTATACTATAAACTATAATATATAAAATTCGTCAATAATAACATATTTTCTCTTTTGCATTTTAATATTTTGTATTCAAGTTAAATATAATAGAAAATCATATAATATGATTGTAAAAATAGAGTTACATAATAATCATATCAAAAATTGTACTAAAACACACATACGTACGTGTTGGTTCAGTATTATATGGGCTGTGATATATTTCCGCAATATGAAACAATTTAAAGTATTTATCGATAAATCGTAACACTAACGAAGCAATGAATACACGGGATCTACGATTATACAATATGATTAATTAAAAAGCCAAGTACAATCAAGGATCGTTTGCAAGCTGTTGATTCACGTAACAAAACAAAGCTATATTATTCGCGAAAACAATGTGAATGGTTAAAAAATATTGAATGTGGAAACTGACATATTTCGATTGAGAATCAATTCAACACATTTCCGATATACATACGAAAAGAATGATTTTACTGAAATCTTAAAAATCTAAAAACTTTCCTAGATCTAAACATAATTCTATTAAACCATTAAAATAATTACATCGGAATGTACATCTCAAGTATGAGAAAAAATGATGCAAAAAATATTAATGTTCTAATAACAAATTCTACATAATTATTTTAATGATGCAAATAAAATTATTTTCAAATTTGTATTTAGCTAAATACAATTCGTGTAGAAATAATTCTCATTACTTTGGATACATGTTCTTCTTTTTCAGTTCATTAATATTCATTGTTCGTGAAAGTAAATTGATGCAAATCTCTCAAAGAATTGATGCAACATGTTCCTTGAATATTTCAAGAAGAAGCGCACTGAACGAATTTGTGCATAAATCTTACGAGAGTGGTACCAATTTAACGCGAGAACTTTCTATAAAACTTCGAACGTATCATCCATTTATAGATGTAACTGTAATAGATAATTGATCTCGGATGAAAAATTTGAAGATTAATACTATAATATGATCTGTTTTTATCACTGCTATCTTCTTGCTATCAATCTTCTTAACTTAATCTTAAATGATGCCACTAAATTTCTTTGAGCAAAAAAAGTATCGAAATTTAATAGAAGTAAGAATGTTTATGGATGTTGAAGTATAAGCAAAAATTGAAATGATGCATATAATACTTAGAAAAACCGAACTGTAATAAATATATTGTATTAGATTGGCGCAAAAAGAATTATTTGTCAAATAAAACTAGAAACAATTTCAAATCAAAATGAAATTGTCGCCACAGGATTCAGTATACTCCGTTTTTTTATCTAAGAAAATTTTTCAATCCCTTTTTTTCAAATAACTTCGGTTGTCTAGCTTTATTTAATAGAATTTAATAGAAAATCAATAAATCTTTCATATCAAGCTAACACAATATGTTACAATACAATCATTGCTAACAAATATATAATTTTCTTTACCTTCTAACATTCTCAATAAAATCTTTTTTAATCTGAAACTGTTTCTTATCATAAATTAGTTAGCTTTTGCTGGAAAATATGACAAGAATAATCTTCGTGCTTTATATGGCATTGAAAGTGGCAAATCAAATACCAAGGAGAACAACATTGACATGCAAAGATTAATAACGATAATATCAGTAATGAAGATCATAATAATGAAACAAAGTATATCGACACAAAATTTATAATGAGAGTAGCATTAAGTTCCTTTTCCAGTTTATTGGCGATTTATTGTCGATATCAATTTTATATGTCATAATTTAATCTCTCTACTCAAAAGTCGAAGCTAAAGACACAGCGGAAAAAATAAAATAAAAAATGGAACGAATTAACACATGAAATTGGCTGGATCAAACTAAAATTCAATTTGCAATGAATCATTATCTGAAATTAATTTTATTTTTTACCATCATTTATTATTCCTAATTTTTTATTTGTATTATTTTTTTATTCTTTTTTGTAAATTAAACAAGGATTCATGTAATTTGCTGTATAATGTTATTGTAATAATGCCATATATGTCGAAAAACCAATAACCTACATGAAAGCTTATTAAACCTATATTTAAGCGGTGATATATTTGCGTTATTACAAATATACTGCAAACGTATAAAAAACGCATTATTAACTTGACTTTTTTGTGTAATTCTCTAATTTCTGCCTCGTTCAATCTTGGTATCACATATTAGTTTCAATTTAACTAATTGCCGCAACGTCTATGACACGAAAGAGGAAAGCTTTGTTTTAATTACGATGTATATTCCCGCATGCATACCTTCTCTCATTATATAGGCTATATATAGATTCATCGGCTCACAAAATCTTGGAATTAACACATATTAAGGAAATTAACGTTAACTTCCTGTCATTAAAAGTTTATTAACTTTCAGATACGCGTAATATTATCCGTAGGAAAATATAGTGTAAAATAAAATACTCTATTTAGAATCGATGCTAAAAAAAAATAAAAGATTCTTGTTTCAACATTGTTCTCTATAAATCAGTATCGGAAATGCGTCGTATAACATGTTAACAGCACTTCTGACAAGAGACTGTCACATAATGGCTAAAAAATTAAATAATGATTTTGTGAGTTGAATGGTTCTCATAGTTCTTTCTGAGAATTGTTATTGGATGTGTTTTACTTTGTAACCATATTGTTAAAGGCTGTCAATAACTTAGAATTCATATAATAGTTTATACTATCTCTATTCAAAAATGCAAAAGTCTTAATTAAATCCTTTAAATTAAATGTAAATAGTACACTGCAACAATTTAAAAGTTTTTTTGCGCAATAGTTCCGTTCTTGAAAATTCAAACATGATGCACGTTATTCGTACTCGTAATGCTTTTATTTCATCATATATTCAATAAAGAGTTGCGATATTTCAATAAAGAGTTGCGATATTTATACGAAAACACATTTACATATCGTTCCATGTAATATATTCCATGCAAGATACTCGATGCTTTTCTTCCGGATCAAATTTACAATTAATATTTGTAGCTGATATTTACAATTCAGTCGGTAAATAGTAGTTAACTCAATTTTACATCTACTTAAATCTTTTATTTTAACTAAAGAAAAATCAATAAAAATAGAGAGAGAGAGAGAGAGAGAGAGAGAGAGAGAGAAAGAAAGAAAGAGAGAGCGCATGGGAATTTTTATATACAATCAGTGATAACGATTTGTTTTTCTTTAGATATATTTGCAATATATAGTCATTGTTATTGATTATCAAGAGAAATCGTTTCAGACTTATTGCAAAATTGTATTATTGAGAAATAATGCTTGTCGATCATTAATTGATACGAATTTTTTCGCAATGCGTATACGCATTTTAAACTCTTAGTCAATTAAGTCCAATGCAACAGATTGCACTTTAAACTAGGCTTAAAACTATCTCTCTCTCTCTCTCTCTCTCTCTCTCTCTCTCTCTCTCTCTCTCTGTCTCTCGGTTTCAAAAAGAAAGAGAGAGAGAGAGTTTTAAATCTCGCTTAAAATCAACGTTGGTGTAATCGGGCTTAAGAGAAATAATCCTATTTCCGATTAAAGCGGATCTTAGTGCTTAAATATTCCGATGTTTCACAAATATATAAGCACTAAGATCCGCTTTAACTAAAAAAAAAGAATTATTTCTCTTAATTGATTTCATTCTTGTTAGTCTAATTTCAAATTATAATTGTTTAAATTTCTTTTAATTTTTAAACGCCTTTTGATACATCATACCCGACTTTCTTTTTCCAACACTTATTTTTTCTATTGCTAATAACTTTTTTATTAATAAATAATATATATTTGCTTCATCATTATGCCCTTTAATGGCGTTTCGATTAAAAAAAAATTGTTTACAATACACCTATTTTTCACGTTTCATTTTTCACTTATGTAAGTGAAGATAACTAATAAAATGGGTATGTCATACTATAGGGTATTGTTTCTCTATAATGTAGTGCTTATTAAAAGTTAACTTTAATAATTTTAGTTTCTATAAATTTTTTAATTGTATAAAATTTTTAAATTTTTAAATTGTATCTTTATCATTTGTCCTGCTTTGAATAAAGTTCTGCTTGTTTTTTCAAAAATAATATTAGTTTGAAAAACATGGTTATACTGGTATATGAGTACACATTGCGTCCAAATTCACAAATGATAGTTCTCGATGAAAGTTTGGAATCTGTTGAGTCTTGTTTGTAGCTCACATGTATATTGTATGATATATTCCAATTGACTCTCTCAAATTCATGGAATGGATTTTGTAGTCACGTAAAATTCAGGAAACCAATTTAAATATACAAACATGTCTCAGTACATTTCTGGAGTCTAAAATCTTTCTTTAATTGATGAAAAGAAAGATGAACATATAAAAATATAATCCATTTCACAAATTAATTAAATAATCTTATTCATGCATTTTTTATTGCATCACGTTATTACTAGTGTCATTACTCATTTATGTTTCATTTGCATTTTATTGATCCTCCATCTTCATAATATTTTTTTTTTGTAAAAGTGTAAATTTTGATATTACGGAATCTGATTCATGCATCAAATCCATCACAATATAAAAATCTATCAAAATATTCGTTACGTATGATTTGTTCTACAAAATAAATATACGCAAATTCTGTTACATTTTTCAATAAAAATATTCAATTGGAAAAACAAAAAAATATAAATAATTTACTTCATTATAGATGTTATGCAAATTTTCTTATCTATTTTAATATATACTATAACACGGTTTATATATACCGACATAGAAAATATATTTAAAAATTCTTACCTCTTCACATGTCTATTATTTATATGTTGCTTTTATGATGTTAAACAAAAAATCCATTAGTTTTCTCTTCTATTTTTGGTGCCTAAAGATATCGCATACATATGTATGTTACAGCTGCTAGTTCGAAAATCTAATTCTCCTATCTTTGCATTTACAGTTTTATGAAAATTATTCCAATTATAAAGTTTCATGATGACATTTTCGCTTCAAATAAATTATCACGCTAAATTAGTATAAATATTGATGGATTATCTCACGATAATCTATGTAGAAGACAATCATAAAAAACAAAGATAAAATATAAAAATTAAATAAATTTATACCTAAACGTGAGATGTAAATTTTTATGTTTTTAATAAAAACATAATTTCTTAATATTAAATTTGATGTATAATAAATTACTTGTTACAGGACATTGTATAATAATACAAAATAAAATTAATACAAGAGTGATATTAAAACAGATCTATGTAGATAAAAATAAAATAATAATAATAATTACTTGTAAAATACCATATATTAAACTAAATATATCAAACTAATATTTTGTGACTTTTCGACGGAACATGTGTAAGTTATAGATAAATTATTTTATCACATATCATTCATATAAAGAAGATAAAAAACTGTAGAAACAAAATTTACAATATATTACAAAAAATATATTACAAAAAACTATGTCAACATTCAAAGTTGTGCTACATTTTGTTCATCATTTTTGTGGGTTAGAAATAAGATTTGTAAATATTCTACGTTATCTAGCTAATACTTTTTTAAAAACGTATTTAATTTTTTTTATAATTTTGTTAGAAATTACATTACAAAATATTTATTTTTAATAATATTACATTATATATACACACTACACAATATTTAATTTTAATATATTAGAAAACTAATTTATTTGCCATGGTATATTTAACAGAATAACAGAGGAAAATTAATTATATTTAGGAAAGTAATCTTCTATAATAATCTTCTATAATAAATCTTCTATAATAAATGCATAAGAAAATTAAACGAGTACACAATAGCATTAAAACACGGATAATAATATTTTGCTAGTTTTCTCGAATGTTTAAATGGCTTGTATTAAGACAATTTAATCTAGCGTAACAATAATATAAATTACTAATTTTTTTGTTTGCGAAAAATTATAATTTAGATAGATGCAAATTGATTGTTTAAACAATCAAATGTAAGTAAGATATTATTTACAAAAATGATATTAAATAGGAGTCATGCGCAGGTGTTGGTGCACAAAGAAATTATACATACAGTTAATTTAATAACATATGTATCATTAAAATATATAAAAAGTAAATAAATTATATATGATCATTGTAAATAATAAATCCTCTATAATTTAATGTAACTCAATTATAATTTAATTTTAATACATCACATTTTTATCCCTTTTCAACTTCAATTATGTTTCATATCATTAGAAGTAATAATTTTAATATAAATTTTAATATAAATACGTATATTATAACATTGATAAAACTAAAAAAGAGAAAACATATAAATATTTCTTTTTTAATAAAAAATAAAACTTTTGATAAAATTATTTTAAACGTATTCGCAATAATGTAATTTAATATATATTTCAAACGATTTATATTTTATATAAATTCATTATATTATATATAAATCAGACATTAAGTTAAAACTTCATTTTACTTAAAAATTTTATCCCTTAATAACCAAAAAATGAAAAAAATATATATACAACATAAAATTGTTTCTCTAACATCGATGTTTTTCTTTCACATTGATGCATATGCATAAATGCCATTCTTTAAGTTTATTGCATTCTTTAAGTTTATTGCATTATTAGGAAAACCTTCAATGTTTCAATTAATTTACCTTTAAAATTTATATACATATAAGTATTATAAATTATAAAAAAGTGTTATAGATTTTATAGATAGATTATGATATAAATATAATATACAATAAAATACGCAAATACATACTACATAAAACTAAAATAATAAAACAATTAAACATTTTTAATAATTAAATTTTATATTTTTACTTTTTATTTATACAGTGCAACATAACTGAAGAATTTTAATGCTATTATTATATTAACGCTGATAATTATCGTAGAATTAATATTAACATATTTATCATTCGTGTATAAACTCGATTACAGTTTTTTCATTTTTTCCATAGTTGTATTGCAATATTTTAATTTTTCAGATTTAACGTGATATCGATATATTTGAAATATTTTATACTATTGTATAATATTTACAATAAATCAATAATACTATATCAGTAACATAAAAATCAATGTTTTATGTGTACATAATTTTGTAAATTCGTATCTTACAATAATAACCAATCGTAATTAATAAATAAAAATATCATTTTTATTTGGTTCATGTCTAGATTCTTTCGTCGATATGTATATAACTATTACGATAAAATTAAAATAAATTAAACAAACTGGTCAATAATCATGGTGAACGAGTTTACGACTTTTATATCTTTTCTAAATCAATCAAGAATGATTATCATGATTATCAATCAAAAAGAAATTCGGGTATTTATGGCCATAATACATGTGACATCGATATAATTTAAGAATCCTCTACATAGAAGTCGTAGACGGTCGTAGAGTTTTAAGGGAACGTAGGAAACTGACCAATTCTAATCGAATATTCTTTTTATATTTTATTGTGATTGGTTGGTTTCCTATGACTTAAGACTCCATGACCGTCTACGACTTCTATGTAAAGGACCCTTTACACAATGACACGATTACTTATATGTACCTGAAAAATTGTAATCTCTACTCCATGAAAATTGGAAGTCAATTCAAAAGAATCAATTTGATAGCGAATAACATAATCGTTATTCCGTATAACCGGTAGAAATATATCTAATCAAATTTCGTTTAATGTGAAATTAATTGATACAACCTTTTTGATTTCTTAATTTGAAATATTGAAGATGACCTAATAACAAAAAGTCAAAATGTCTATATGTTATTATTGTAGGAATTTATAAAATTTAAAATTTTTTATGCATAAAACATCTAGCATTGGTTTTTATAATGACCTATTATTATTATTGATTTAATCATAAAACTTCTAGCTTTTGTAAATACATTAAAATCTCTGATGTAAATGTCATTCGAAAGTTATTTCAATTTTAGTCAATAAATTACAGAAAACAAATTACATCTAAACTTTAAGACCGCGTAAGAGGATTTTAAATATAAATAGAATATAAAATAATAAAAAAGAGTTAATATAGTTGCATATAGAGCAAAATTAACAATTGCAAAGCTTTAAAATAACAATTGCAAAGCTTTTAATGCATTTTAATTCTCTCACATGCAGCTTCTGGACTCATTGCTAATTTTGCTATGCATTTATATATATATATATATATACATATATACAATGCAGATTTTGTTTCATGTTATAATAAAGATATATGTATATAACTTTTATATGTTAAATCAGGTCTGTCCATTTTGAGTTCCAGAATCAAAAAGAAAAGCTGACTTTACAATCTCTTTTACTGACGTAAATATCAATATGGATAAGATTTTGGAGATTGTAAAGTATTAATATGTGTTTAAGAGACGCTTATCAACACTTTGGTACAATCCATGAAATTTTATTTACATTAAATTTTTTTGCGTCGATAGCTTTGCTTTTTGGCTCCGATACTCAAATTGGACAGGCCTTAGACATACGTGTAAGATTTATTAAATTACTATTTTACATAAGAATTTTATTTTGTGACTTAAGAAAATTTATGATAATTATTTTAAAAGAAAAAAAAAATATTTTTTGTAGTTTTGAGAAACATTTGAAATATTTTAATGTGTAATCAAATTTTTTTAATAATTATCTTAAAAGAAAGAAAATATATTTTTAAAAAATATTTAGTTTTAAAATATTTCCATATATATTTTAACAATTGAATTTTGTTCGATTAATCTACAATAAAGTACATAAAGTGTCCTTTGTTTTGCTATTGAGATGATACTCATTAAAAAATGAGCAAATTTAGGTTATACATGTCTAGATTATTAACGTTACTATTACAGAAGCGTTTTTAATCAACTATCATTACTTGAACACGTGCCAAGGAGACTGTGAAAACTTTTATCACGAGATCATTTGCGATCTGATAATGCAGAGTGGGCGTATATGTTTTAAAGTATAACTGAAGAATAACACAAAGCATAACAGCGAACAAGCGCAGACAGTTTTTGTAGTTTTACGATAAATCCGTGAGAGTAAATGTCAACGAGATTACACTAGTCCCCTCAAGAGAGAGATTCGCATCCGCATGATTTGTGTACCTGACCTGTGTTCTTGGCTATTAGGAGAGCAATTATTAAAACTATATATAATTGTGCGGCGATTGTGCTAATGAGCACTATTTTCTATTGATAGTATTCATACGCATGATTTTACATCAGTTTTTTTTATTTTGGACAAAACGCGTTCGTTTCTAATTAAACTATTCATTATATTCACGACAATGAGTCAAACATCAGTTTTAATGATAATACGTAACCCTCGCGACTTTCTTTGCTATAATTATTATTATATTTTTAAAAATATAATATGTATATTTGTGCATGTATTATTTTATTGTGTGTGTTATTATTTTTTATTTTATATTTTATATTTATTTCAGCGTTTGAATTTATTTTAT
>NW_017259520.1:431258-436576 GCF_001594045.1 Atta colombica | reverse complement strand
TATATAATATATCAAGATAAATTTAATTTTTATTTACATTTTAATAATTCCTATATACGAGTAGTGGATATTTTTAAGTAATTTTTTCAAATAGTTTTATATTAATATATAAATTTTTAAATTTTCAAATAAATTTTTGATCACAATTTTTATCTCAAAATTTGTTAAGAACTCTATGGCTATTATTTTTCCTGAAATTCAATTTCTGGTCACAGCGTAATACTCATATATTCCAATGCAATTACATAAATTGTTTGTATAAAACTTTATTTTTATCTTTCATATTATCAATCAAAAAAAATAACGGAAAATTTGAGACAAGATTAAAATAAACAAGATTTAATAAAAAAATAAAAGAATTACATCATTATACAAAACATATATATTATAAAGTTTTATATAGATGCTGAAATCCCAGTAATTATGTGCACTTGTTGCATTTTGATTTTTTTGTGATAAGATACTATCTAAAATAAAAGACGTAATAAAGTTTATAATTATTATACTTTAAGAGAAACAAAGTCAAAACATAAACTTTTATATATATGTATATCTCTCTCAAACTTTAGTTTTGATTATGCAAATTCTTATTATGTAACAGCATCATAAATACATGGACATCTATCGCAGAAAAATAAATCAATAAATGAGCAACGACAATTCTGATAAGAGGATTGGAAAATCTGCCTTCAGAGGAATAACAAGAAAGCAGAAAGAAATCATAATCCAATTACAAATACACTATTGCTGTTTCTGTTAACATTGATTTACATATAACATTACTATCATGCTTGTCACGTACTTTAAATGTTACATTTTATGAAAACCTTGCTAGAATTCTCCATCTTGGTTTAATAATGCATGTATTGCCTCTGAAACAAATTGCTATTTTCACACAAAACTAATTTGAAAAATATGAAAATCTATTCCAAAGATATTATTTATAATGTATACAGATACAAAATAGCCACAAGGCAAACTTTAATCATATTTATATTTAAAAGACATTACGTAATAAATATCATCAAAAAAATCATAAGAAAAATAAAAAAATATTTTGAGTTTCAGAGAACCATTTTTTTAGAAATATTAAAAGTTTAGGTTTTTAATTAATATTTAAAAAATAATTGTTGAGAATAGTTATTAATACATAGACAGGATATCGAATTTGATCGTATTATCACAGAGTGTTAATTAGTTTGTTATAGTTCTAATAAATAATTTAAAGGATTTTGCTGGAACAAAGGAGGATAATAATGATTTAATATTTGAAACTTATAAATTCTTCGATTATATTGTAACGAATCATTCATTGTTTTATGAACTACTATCCCTAACATAACACATTTTATCCGGGAAAAATCTTGAGCATGTCTTTAGGACGTTCAAAGGATATCCTTTGAACATCTTCAGGACATTCTCTGGAAGTCTATGCTGATGAATAATAAGGTCTTGCCGAAAATTCTTATTTTAATGAGTTTTATAAAAAGACAAAAGCAAGCATCCTACATTTAAGTGCCTGATCTATCTATATTTTACAGGAATCATGTGTACAATTAACACATTACAAGTATTTTACCATTAGGTGATTAAAATCAATTATAATTTTAAATGGCATTACGTATCGAAATTTGTCAATCCCAAAATAAGAATGATGCTGCGTTGTGTATGTCAAATGAGAAATTCAAGAATTTGAATTAGTATATATAGAACAGAGAAGTAATTTGCAGCTTAAAAAGCTTTTCTATGGGTTATTTAAAAATTAAATTGCGGATCGATATAGCAACTAAAAGTCAGAATTTGTATCGGCTTTTTGAAGATAAAGTTATTGGTTTGTTGCTTTAATTATAATCTTTTTATAATTTTTATAATTTTTGTTTACAAAATTAAGTATTATTTTTAAATGTTTTTATATCCTATGAATGTGAATATGTGCCAAATGATCTCATCGACCGTGTGGATCATAAAATCTGTTTCTCAATTATACCACACAAAAATCTGAAATTCGATTTTACTGAAAAAAATTTCATTAAAACCTAAGTTATTAATTGAAATTTACACGTGTACATAAAATAATTCTTAAATATCTCAAATATTTTAAATAATTAACAAATAATTTACAAATGTTACATTACGATGTTAGAGTCATTATTTTTTAATTTTACAGATCATTATGATTCGTATTCGTAATGAGTCATAACAAAGTTTAAAGCTCTCTTGCCGAATTCGCTAGTATAATGCTTAAACATATTGTTTAAGATAATGCCTGAAAATATAGTCTCACTATATAGATATATACGGCGGCCAAATGCACTGATTGATCATGCGATGATATATTCAAATATTCCCAAACACGCATGTATACTAGGTCTGAGATTTCATGAAGTTCATTCGTACGTTCTAAATATCATGATGCATATTGCTGAATGCAAATATTCGCTTACACGCATCATTGCGATGTATGTACACATACATATGGATAATAAATGCATTTCGGATTTATCATGGATGTGTACAACATCCGAATAGCCAACAGCTATTTTCCTACGCCGCAACGCATAAACGTGCGTTTCGCCATAAAATATTTACGTCGACATTCATAATCAGTGATGCTAATTGAGCAGTATTTATCAAATATACACATGCAATGCAGTTTATCAATATTATGATCATTTCATAAATTAAATCGTTTTTATCATCACTAACAATATCACACAGCGGGAAAGAAATAAATATTATATAAAGAAATACACTCATCATAAAATTGAAAATATATCGTAAATGCAATCCAGGCATCATAATGAAAATAAAACCAGGAGTCTGTATAAATCTTGTAAAGCGATATGATTCTGGTTCTACTTTTATATGAAAATATTTATTGAACAAAGTATTAGCTCAAGATATTTGAGAAAAGAGGAAGCAAGACCATTTAAAGGCCATTATCATCTTCCAAATATGTTGTCGAATATTCACATTTCACATGCACCGTGCAAGCGAATAATCGCTTTCATCATAATAGTAACTGCAGAAATATTTCATAAAAAATTCGGAATTTAGCAAGAGAGATACTGACATTTATAATTAACATATTATCATATTCATTATTACCTTTAGATGAATGTGTCGTTGTTCTTTCTGTCAATTTATATTGTTTCTCAATACAACAATATCAAGAAAAGCAATATACTGCATCGAATTATATGATAGATTTCTCATAATTTGATTAATTAATGTCGCAGACATTGAATAAAAGCTATAGAATGTTTTTTAACAAGATTATAATTGCTAATTACACGAGTTTTAATTGAAATATCTGTTAAAGCATTCATTTGAAGTTAGTTTGAAAATAAGATTATGTCAGTTATATTCATATCCAGCTTCAACATTCAATGTCAAATTTTACAAATTTTACTATGTAAAAGGTATTTGCACAAACTATCATATTTGAAGTAATTTTATGTAAAACAAAAGGATATTGCAAAACGAGAATATTACAATTTCTATCAGAATATTACTGTTAGTATTTTCATAGTAATATATTTAATGCGTGCGTGCGTGCGTGCGTGCGTGCGTGCGTGTGTGTGTGTGTGTGTGTGTGTGTGTGTGTGTGTGTGTATGTGTGTGTGTGTATAAAACATTATTCTACATAGATAGAAGAGATAATGGCCCGAATATTCAGGACGCGGTATTATAACGATATTAACACACGATAATTTACGTTATATGAAAATCTTGACATATTAGTACGCTAATATCTTTATAAACGCGTTGTAAGTACGAGCAAACGTTTTTCTATAATCTTATCATATATCAATTTTTAATTTTGAAAAAGATTGAAATTTATTAAAGAATATACTTTACATGGAAAGAGCAACTCTATTCGTTGAAATATAAAAATTTAGATAAATACAAATCTGAAAATAATTTTGTTATAGTTTTAATTATAGTTTTGTTGTACTATCAAAATAATTATGTAGAAAATTCAAGCGTGATGAGCAATGCTGCAAAAAAGTTTGACATTTTAGCAATTAGTTTGAACATTCTATATAATTATTTTGACAGTCCAACAAAATTATTTTTAAATCTAAATCTAGTTAAATTTTTAAATACTTCAGCTAAATCATTCTTTCTGTATACGAAATTTCATATCTTTTTAATGTTTTCTTTATATATTTTATCTACAATGTTCATTGTACATATCCTTCTATCAATACTTAATCAAAACAAATTCCATGTATGTCCAGAATTTTATCTACATCATTAATGCTTCTTGATTGCAAGTTAATTGAACTCTTTCAGCATCAAGTATCTCACTTAAAAGTTACGGAAACCGCCAATACAACATTGACTCGCCACCTGCGACAGTATTGGAACTTGAGTTATTACGAGGTCAGGTAGATCATAAATGGAGGGAAATTACCCTCAGGACTAACGAAAAGAAATTTCTTTAGCTCTCGTATCGATTGAAGGCGAATGCGAATAATGTGGCACAATCTAATGTTTTCACAGAAAAAAATGTTTACAATGATATAATTCAATAATTATGATAATCATTTAATAATTTAATATTTTTTAAAGTAACTGTTCTAATCTTTTCTCATTTTTTTAAATAAATAACGAGTATAAGTATACATCTTTCGCAGAAACAGTAAATGATATGATATAAAATGCGTTATAAAATTGCAATAATCCTGTTTCGCAGGATCATCAATATAATCTTAAAAAAGGAAAAAAATGCTTTCAAATATTTCTTTCACAATTTTTCGCCTTGGACAAAAAACTGTATTCTTGTATAAATATCATAATATGAGAACAAAATAATTGGAGAACAAAAACAATTCAATAGATATTAATTCAATATATCAACGTATTGACATCACGGTACATTTAACATTACATATATAATATTTTTTGCTATAATATTATGAGTATGATAACAAAATGTAGACATTGTTACATGACATTTTTTAGTTAAAGCGTAAAAAACAAACGGAAATGAAATTCCAATTCTAATAATGGTCTTATAGGCAATAAAGACAGTCCACTGCAAATTCGTTTCGAATCATATGTCTAAATTTGATTATTTTCTCAATCCAATGAACAGCCATCATTTGAACCGTATACTCTCTTCAAGCAGAAAATAGTTGAAACGAATCTCGTTATAGATCTCGTTAAAATGTTTACGACACTAGTCGAGATTTTGCTTTTAATACGTGGAAGTATTCTTCTGTCAACGCAAAGAAACGCGACAGATATTCTATTCTGTCAAGAACAACCATTCTATTCGTAAAAAATTTAATATTGTAGAAATTTTAGTC
>NW_017259520.1:422905-431158 GCF_001594045.1 Atta colombica | reverse complement strand
AGAGATATTTCTTACATTTTGTAATTGCAAACTATTAAAATTTTTAAATCTTTTACTATCTCAAATTTGGAAAAAAGTATAAGTCATACAGTCTGAAATGTGATGAGATGTCAAATTTTTCTACGTTATGTTATCTTCAAAAAGTGGATGTAAATATTCTCCCCCATTTTCTTACATCTTTTTTAAAATTAGTGTAAATTGATGTTAATATAAGGTTTGCCAACAAATATTTTTAGAATATAATTACATAATGCAATAAACCAATGAAGAGAAAGTCACATTTAGTGTTTTTTTATTCTCAAATTATTTTAAATTTAAATTTAAATTATTTTATTCTCAAACGCGAAGTTATTGCGAGAAGATAACTCACAACAAGAACCGAAGATTACAGAGTGACAGGTAATGGTTATAGGAATTTAATCAAACGCACAAAACCATAGAGAATGATTCTCTAATGGAAAATGCCTACACAGCTATACAATTTTTGCAATGTAAATAATTTAAATAAAAAACATCAAATAGCAGATCATTTATTGTGCAATATTGTGCAATTTGCTTTTTCGCGTTTTTCATTAATTTTTTCACAAGTCTCTGTAAATACTTAGCGCAACAACTTTTTTTTATCCTTGCAAATATACTCATTCATTTAATACAAATATCGCGAAGTGCAATTTTACTCAAGTCACGCTCTTTTTTCGATAATTGATGGTATTCCAATGACTCGATTGCAATCACAGATGACAGACAGAAAACGTAATTTCCTTCAAACTGATATTTACGAATATGAACTTAAAAAAAGAAGAATGTTCAATACATGGAAAGCGACAGTTTAGTTCAAATTTAACTAGTACAGATCTGAAAAATTTAATTTTATTGGACATCAAAATGTACAGATCTTCAAAATAATTATGTAGGACACTTAAAACTTATTGTTCATCATATTTAAAATTACTCTTAATTATATTTTGATCCAACCAAATTATTTTCAAATTTGGTATCTAGTTAAATTTTTAGATACTTTAGAAAAATCGTTCTTTCTACATATATAATAAACTATATCACTAATCGCAAGGATATCATTAATAGATCTGTAATAATCATAAAAATTCCATTCATATCCAAATGAGATGCGATATAGTAATTCAATATAATACATTTTGTGTATTATACAATTTATTCGATGTAGAAATTAAACAACCAATTTCTCTATACAAAGATTTTATCACAATTTGCTCTCTCTAATCCATTCATAAGTTATACACGAGAATCAGTAATGCAATTACTAGAGAACTACGTTGCCGAATCTAATGTAATCGAATTCATTACGCTTTATTTTAACTTATGTTATATTTTATGCGAATCAATAAAAAAATATGTATAGCGAAAATGAAGGCCAAATTATTAAAGAACAATTTTTAAAACTATGACATTTTGTTAATTTTGAATCTGACATTTCAAAGAAAATGTGATTTTTCCGTCAATTGTATTTCGTTTGCTATTATAGACGTAGCTTATTATATCTCTGATAATATATTTCGCTATGACCTTTCCGAAGACGAAAAAGTGTAACTAAGTTAATGATACATTTCGGCATCTCTCTTGAACGATACATTTACCTATCGAAGATCCTAATCTTATTTTATCCTTATTCTAGTAGGATAAAATAAGATTAGGACCTTTTTAATCTTATTTACCTTTAAATTTATATCGGATTTATGGCAGACAAGTTATAAATCCCTTCAGCATACTGTTACTCATAGAATGAAATATTATATATTATATATTGTATACGAAATAAGAACCGTTATCGTTAACATTACGTCATTTTTATGAAAGGAGTGAAATATTAATGTTAAATGTAAATATTTAACATAAGTATATATTCAGAGTTTCAAGAATGCAAATGCAAGGAAAACATTTCTGATTGATGATGTTAAAAACCTTTTCTGCTTTTGTTAATTATCTTATCTTTTCACGTAATCTTTTTCCTTGCCATCTTTATGTCACATAGTTGTTCTTCCATAAAGTTAAAACTCAGAGTTCATTATGACGAAGGCAGGTCGCAATTTAGGAATGATATAATGAAATAAAACACGGAGAATAGCATGGCCTAATAAAATAAATGCGTGATTAATTAAAATTTTCAGAAATCAAGACATAAATAATTATGATTTATCGATCTTAATTAAGTGAACTCTACATCCGTAATTATAAATATATTTCATTTTAAAATCTATTATGATTTTTGTTTCAATCTTTGTTCTTAGAATTATCAATATTCATTTACCAAAAGAAACAACAGTAATTCATGGAAGATACAAAAAATTTAGATAGCAATTTGTCAATTCGCATATCGAAAGATTAATTATATCATTGCTTGACTGATAATCCTGTATAGCCAATGACATATCTCCTGTGTGAAACGTTTCGTAATCGATTAATAGCGATATATCCATGACAGATTACTCTTACATGTTCAAACGCCTTGTATGTAGCAGCGCTCATGTAACATTTGAAGCTCTATTGAAAATTGCGACGATTTTTAAAGTGTGTTCTTTTACAGGATTATAAATTTAAAAAAAAAACACGAGTAATACGTTTGTAAACATCTTTGTGTGCATAGCGCTTTACTTTATATGCGCGAAATATAATCTACTGATAAGTAAGATTTAGAGGGTACGATAGAAAACAAAAATTGATTCATATTCTGATTAATTTCTAAAGACTTTGTAAAAAAATGGAATAAAGCAAATGAGAATTCAAGAAGATTGAAGAATGCAAGAAACATTATCATGTTGACGACATTGAGGCTAGTGATTGTTGATTACATTAGTAATAGTGTTTTTCTAAATTGATATTATATACTTAAATTTATTAAAAATTTGACGAAATGTTTATTAGGAGAAATTATAAATAAGAGTTTATAATTTCTCCTAATAAACACTTCGTCAAATTTATAACAAATTTAAATATATAATAGGTGCTTTCCAATTGCTTAACATCTTAATACAAATACAGGAAAATAAAGTGTAACATTGTGCATGATTCAATTAGAATAGAATGTGTACGCTGTGCGGTTGAAATCCATTTCGGATAGAATTATGGCACATTCGGTAGACTGCACTAGTACGCACTGAATGCGAATTTTTCCGATGCTACGCATTCGGGTTGTGCGCATTGTATCAATGCGTTCAAGTTGCCGTAACGAAATCTGACCCAGTGTAGTGAATTTGTATTCGGATCAATTGAATGAACCGAATTCAAGAAATGTTGCACTGACATTTTTGTTTTTTGGAAACTTTGCTTGCCTCTTGCGATGCATTATGTCTTTTTACTGCCTCGGATTTCTTGAAATCATTTTTATCAAATTAAAATTACAATTTTACTTAACAAGTAATAATGAAAATATTTACTTTAGAAAAAACGTAAGAAGAAAAATTATTTTTTCTTAAATAAAATTGTATAACTATCAATTTTTAAATAAAAATATTCCTGTAAAAATATTACTATAATATGAATACATAAAACAATAATATTTTAATTTAAAAATTAAACAAATTGTACAATTTTATTTAAGATTTTAAAATACATAATTTTTATTTAAAAAAAAATTATACTGATATTAACTTTGTTAAATTTGTAATTCTTCCTGCATCTCGATTGGGATTTTGTTTGAAGTCAACTCTTGATTAAAATTTTAATTTATTTAAAAATTCTTCACGTCTCTCTTGTGACGGAAATAGTATTTCTATGGATCTGGAAGATCTGTAACTAGTGTAAAGAGCAAGTTGCAAAAGAGCATCGTGGTTGACATGAATACTTAAGAAAAAAAAGATTTTTCAAATATTTCTCTTTAAATAAAATTAAATTGTTTATAATTAAATTTAAAGATATAAAAATAATTTATGAAAAAACAGTAATAATAATACAAAGGATGTTACGAAAAGACTTGTTTTTGTTCTCCTCGGAGACCGTAAAATTATAAGAAATAATGTAAGAACTAAAGCTCAAATAATTTATAAAATTAATATAATAAAAATAGGAGCCAAGCAAGGTCTTAATGCTAAAACAAAATAGTTTATTTTAATAAACGTTTCGAATAATTTATTTATTTTATTTTCAATGTTAACCTTGATGTAATATACAAATCAAACAATCATTCGAATAACAATCTTAAAATTAAACATGTAACCTAATTTAAAAACTAACTTCTAATAATATAAAAGTTTAACATGTATGTACATCTATCATTGTAGAAAATTATGAAATTTTCCAATATAAAAATGTGAAAACGCCAAAGCATTATTTGGTATGAGAAACTGATAATGTACAATAGATGCATAATAAACGATCAATGGTTCTTGTACAGTGGTTTTTAAAAAGTTCACAAAAGCTTGGAATTACAGAAAATTGCAAACTAATGAACACAGTGTTTAGTCTGATAACTAATAGTGAACTATTTGAAAGTAACATTGAACAATGGAAAATTGAGATGTTCTAAAAGAACTCAGATCTCTCCGAAAGACAAATCATTCCTAGAAAATTGATAATTTTATATTCTTTTATATTTATAGTTTTAATATTTGTACAATATTAAAAAATACATTTTAGGTTCAATTAATACATACTTGAATGTTCAATGTTTTCAATATTATTTTCAAAATCATCTATATCAATATTCATGGTACTGCAAAATATTAAAATTATCATTACAGATTATATCAAATATAATATTTTTGACATTTATATAAAATATATAATTCTTATGGTTCCAACAAGCAAGAATTTCGTAAAAATTCCATTGAGTCACAATAAGGCCATTTGTTTCCATTGTTTTTTCGAGCAAATCCACTGATGCTAGTTTCTGATCTAATTATTCGTCGGTATGTATCATATAAGCTTTTAAATTTTGTTTTAGCTTCAATGGCTGTAATTTTAAAGCATTTGCTACTTCTTGCCATAAATATTTTGTAATTTTTATGTTGCGTGAAGTTTATAATTCCAAAAAGGCTCTTGTAACTGAATTTTTAAAAGAGTTTCTTCATCATCATGATTAAATTTTGCTTTTAAGCCTTCATCTGAATTTCTTCGTTTCTCGTAAGAATTTTTCTCAGATAATATTCCTTGTATAGGCGTAATAAAATTTAATAAAACTTAAATACAATAAAAAAAGTTTTCACATTATTTTGATACAATTATCAAGTTTATTACCTATATTTTTCTAGTGTGACTGTTATTATTTGTTTTTATGCCTGGCACTTTGCTTTTTATTCGTCATAATCATTCCATCATCTGCAAGATATTAAATAATAACATGTATTAATAAATAAAAATATATATGTATATTAAATAATAAATATAATAAAACATCTATCTTTTAATATATAACAGTTATAGGAGCTGTTAATTTATCTAATAAAGGATAAAAATATATATAATGTATCAGGTTCAATTATGTATTATGTAAGATTATATATGATATATATTATATATGATATATGTCGTAAATTATACTTTTAAAGTATGATTTGCGATCTACTTGCTCGTTTCACATAACCCGCACGTTTGTATGAGATTGAGGGATTCATCCTGAAAAATATATTAAATTTAATGCTACAAATATTTCTAAATTACTTCTAATTGTTAATATTGTTATTTCATATTTTAACTAATTATAATCTTTATTATATCTTTCTCAGTCCTTGTAAAATTGAGATTATAATATATTATATGTATTTTTAAGATATATTATTTGGTTTGTACGATACTATTGAAGATCGTAAAATTTAGAAAATGTAAAATTTGTAAAAATTAACTACGTACGTCAAAGTTTTTTATTTTGAATCAAAATGATTAACGAAGATCCAGCGACGATGCTAACTGTTAGTCAAATTGAATTTCATTTCTTTGATGCTAGCGTCAAGCAAAATAGTTACGTGATGTCTTTTGACGTCGAAACGAGCGTCAAGCCGGTCATGAAACTTTTATTCATTACGGTTAAGATTGGCCAAAAAAAATGTAGCGCAAGAACACGTGTATTCTTCCGCGCAATCACCTTTGCCTTTTGCGTGATATGATGAAAAAAATCTTTTATTTGATTTGAAGACATGATTTGAAGACATAATTTTCTTGGATCAAAATAATCAAAGCAATCAAATTATTTCTTATATTTATATCATTACTTTCTTAGATTTAAAAAATTATTTGTTTAAATTAAACAAATAATTTGAACAAATAATTTATTTATTTAAAAAAAAAGTTAATAACATCATTTCTAAAATCAAATAAATTTTTATTTTTCTTTCCTCAAAGATATTTTCACTTCAACTAATTAAAACCAAATGAAAAAAACAATTTTTTCAATTTAAATATAATTTTTTTCTCTGGGTGAAGAGATTCTCTAATCCTGGAACATATAGCGTTTTTTATTGGCAATATTCCGTTCAACGAGAGAATGATCGAATAAAAACTCATCCGTTTTGCGTAGATCTTCATAGCGTACAGCGTTACATTGCTTGCTATGCGCAAACCGAGATCATTCTCTCATTGAACAGAATATAGTGCGCACTCAATGCATTTTAAAGCCGTTGTACACAAATCATAAAGACACATAAAGATACATACATTCAATAAAAATATAGAAATGAATTAACTGTGAAATATTCAATACTAAATATTAATACAATATTTTATTATGCTATTTGATAAAATACACATTAAACATTTTATCAATTGAGATATCTCACTTTTACATTTAGATTAGAATGGTGTATATACAACAGGTTTAATGTGCACTGAGTGCGCACTAGTTCTGCTAATTAAAGACGTTATTTGCAACCAGAATTAAGCATACATTAATAAATATAACGTATCATATATGGTTTTTGGTACTCTTATAATACCATATATTATACGTATTTTTTATACCATATATTGTATGTACTTTTTATACACTGTTAAAAATGCTTCCTGTACATATAAATAAAGCTCCTAGTTATGAACAAAATTAAAAGTAATAATTTAATTGAAAATTAAATTACAGTAATTACTTAAAAGTGCACATTATAAATTTCACAACATTTTATGAAAAGTACATTAAACATAAATTTCTTACTTCATCTTTTCTCTTTTCCTCTCCAACATGGAAAGAAAAAGAAGAAAGAACCGTACAAGAACATTACAGTTGAAAAGAATAGACCTTAAATGTTGATTGGCATTTACATTGCGCGCGAGTTGGTGAGATAAAGGCAAGAGCGAAGCTGAAAATCGATCGACAATTGTAAGCAGAATTGGACAATTTAGAGCTGCGTAATTTCATACATTTCCTATGTGTGTGTTATTACATATACGTATAATATAATTATATACATATAATACATATAATACGTATAAAACTTACACTTAAATTCAAATGAAATTTAATATAGCTTTTAAGTTACACAATTTGAACTTAATTTCATGACATTATATTAAATTTAACGTATTTATAACTGAAACAATATTTGTGTACATGTACAATAAATTTCATGTGCATACATTAAGTTATTAGAGATGTGTTAAATTTCACGATGCTAAATTTCAAGAAATATTATTATTCCGCTGTTTGCGCACAAGTTCTCTTATATTATAATAACTGAATGTGTGTATTGTGCGCATGCGTGCGTGGTATGACACGTGGTGGAATATAACTAAAAATTGGAATAATTGTAGATAGTGTAAATGAATTCTACAAACTCACATTAAACTTAGTTTAAATTATATTCTCTAATAGATATCGAGAGAGTAAACAGTTCTTCATATTTAATTTTTAAGTATATTACATTTATATAATGTACATTTAAGTATATTACATTTATATATTGCATCATAATATTGAATATTTATATTGCAATTATAAGCATGACTCTATTAAATTTAACATTTTGATAGTTTTTATTTTGTTGATTATATTAAATATAATTTTATATTATTTATTTATGCGACTGATGAAGACTATGTAAGTCGAAACTAGTTTTGCATTTTTTAAATATAATTTACACATTAATTAATTCAATTAATATTATTTTACATCTAATGTGTTAGCTTGTGTTTTAGCTAATGTTTTGGCCGTTTTCTTATATATATAAATTTAAAATTAAAACATTTAAAAAAAATTTATTGAATTGTTATATTTAATGTTATTTTAAAAATTATTCCATATAATATTATAATAATATCCATATAATTAAAAAATAATACTGATTGTCAATACAA
>NW_017259520.1:420187-422676 GCF_001594045.1 Atta colombica | reverse complement strand
TAATATAAATATTTTAATTTAAAAATGTAATAAATATGTTAATTTTAAAATAAGGATTTTCATGCGTTTTCTATATTTTGTCTCAATACTCCATCAGAAATAATTCCTCGAAAAGATATTTTGAGGAACTGTTTCTGACGGAATATGCGATCAATTTATCTCACATTGCCTTTTTATGTACTTTGATAACAGAATTAATTAATTTAGCAAATATTTTTAAATAAATATTATTTTCGTAGCCGATATAATGTAATTTTATTACAAAAAATAAAACGTTAAAGAAAAAGAATTAAAAAGCAAATTGCGAAGATACTGTTACATAACATATGTATTATGTATATATTATATAATTTCCTCTATGTAAAATATTATTGATTAATTTTCTAGATATACACAAACATATGATTTGTGTGTTTACAACATACAATATTTTTCAAAATATCTGATGTGAAATTGTTTTATGTTAAACATTAAATATAAACATCATGCAACATCACGGATTCACGGCTGACCTAGTTAATTATAATATTATAGAGAATTATAATCTCATATAGTCAATTTAATAAACCTTCAATTATATGGAATATTTATTCACAGAATTTATCCTCGTTATTATCGTATATTTTTAACAGAATATTTCAAACATTATATATTTTATTATGCTCATACGTATATAAAAAAAAACGAAAATAAAGTGTCAAAGAGACACAAATAAATAATAAAGAGCTTCAAGTCTTTTGTACGTAAAAATCTCATTAACGATTCTTTTTATTTTATAGCTGGTGCACGTAACTGTTACTGGCGTTCAAAATTCTAATTTGGACAAAAGAAGAAAAATCAAAATGTAAAGAGGACTATAGAACAACGAAAATAGGAATGGCTACGTCATGGTCATATACAACAAGTACCTCGTCATTCTCCGCGATTATAATGTTAATGATGACAATATTATTAACGCCATTGACACTAACGGCAAATTACACGGAAGCCAGTGACTTTGTTGGCAATACAACAAAAAATATCACTGTCGAGGAAGAAAAATATACGCCATACAGTGAACGACCAGAAACGTACTTTGTACCAATAATCTTTCTTCTGATCTTGCTAATTGGTCTTGTTGGTAATAGCGTGCTTGCTCTTATGATCCTGCGACACACAAACATGAGAAACGTACCTAATATGTACGTCCTTTCGCTGGCACTTGGAGATTTATTAGTACGTAACATTTATATATGTAAATATATGCATTTATGTACAAATTCCTTTTTACAGGAAATCATGTGATGCGTACAAAACTACGTATATGCTGTAAACCATTATTAATTCTTGTATTATCGAAAGTAAAATGTTATAAAATTTTGATATATTACCTCAAATTTTTGACGGATGATAAATTATTATTTCATATTTCTGTCTTTCAGTTCTTTTTAAATTCTAATACAATTCCTCTTTGAAAAAAATACATATAAATTTCACCAAAAATTTTCACTATTGTATAGAAAATTAATAAGATCATTGATAAGAAAATAACCAATATTGTACGCTTGTTTTATAAAATATCAATTTTAACACAAAAAAATGCAACTATGTAGCTATACAAATAAAATGTTTAATTATTTCCACAGTTAAAAAAATTATTGTCAACTTTATATTATAATATGTATATGTAGAGTATTGGGTTCAGGAACAAAAGATAGCACCTCGCTAACAATTCGATACAAGTTCAATATATATTTGCTCACAAACGATTGGCTATCGGCACTCATTACAGTTTTCTTCTCGCGCGGATGATTCTAAAAAAACTCGCTCTTACACATCACAACGCGCAATCTCTTACAACTCTCATAACTCTGTTTCTAGATGATTTCTCGCTCGATTCTATCGAAAACTGCTCACGCTCAAAAATGTTTTTTCTATATTTCGTTCAACGAGTGAATGACCTCGGATCGGACGAAAACTTGTCCGATTTGCGCAGGTCATCATAGCGTTATACAGCGTAAAGTAGGGAGCACAGATTCTTCCATAAAAGGCATAAGAAAATGAACCAATCCTTTATGTTATGGAAAGGAAAGAAATAAAACACTTTGATTGATTCATTTTCTTATGCCTTATGTGTTATGCATTATGCAAGAATCTGTACTCCCCGCTTTACATTGCCTGCTATGCGCAAACCGAGATCGTTCTCTTGAACAGAGTATAGTAATGTTTTCGTCTCTCGAGCTCTAGCGGAAGAAGAAAAAGAATACGCCCTCGCATTCTTCTTCGCATCTAATTCGCGCACCGCGCGCCATACATTCGCACATATGCTGGATTCACACTGGATTCGATGTGCGACGTTCTGCAGCCAATCAGAAAACAGAATTTTATTTCGTATCGATGATACGAAGCAAAATTCTGATCCGACGCACGTCGGATCTAGTGTGAATCCAGCAATACACATGCTGGCACTTCTACCGGCATATTTTCGATAACGTTCGTCTCACGCAACC
>NW_017259520.1:407030-420087 GCF_001594045.1 Atta colombica | reverse complement strand
TATATATATATATATATATTACACATATATTATCCTTGTTTAATATTCGGTGAATAACAAGGATAAATGATGCATTATGTACATCATGTGTGAAACGGAATGCACTCTAAACTAATACGTCCATTGCAGACGCAAAATATTATCACATATATATGTGATTTTCGCGTCGTTGCATGACAAATTCTACGTGATGCGGATGACTCGACCCACGCCTCTCAGCCATACATACCAAACAATCTTAATTGGCTCTTACATTCCTGGAATTTTCGGCAACAGCTTCTCTGTTCAATAATTAGTTATTCCAGAGATTACAATATACTTTTTTCTATACAAGTAGATTACATTTCATTAATTACATGATATGCTTTGCGATAAGCTTATATAAACAGATAGTATACAGATAGTAGCTGCTTTTTAATTGAAATGTCTAGTATCGACAGATGCGGTTTGCTCTGTTACAATACAAACTGCTCAAATATCAGATTTTAACAGTTGACTATATAAATTGAATAAAAGCAATTAAAATCGAGCTTTTAGTTCTAACCATCAAATCTTCAATTATTTTACGCTTTTACTGTATGTTATTACTATTGTCTTCTTGTTTTAATCGATTACTATTGCGTAATTATTTAATTTGTTCTGCAGGTAATAATAACATGTGTCCCGTTCACTTTTACCGTCTACGTTTTGGATTCTTGGCCTTTTGGATTATTAGTCTGTAAATTCTCTGAGTGCGCAAAGGATATATCTGTCGGAGTCTCCGTTTTTACTTTAACTGCTCTGTCAGCAGACAGATTTTTCGCTATCGTGGATCCTATGCGAAAATTACACGTTGCAGGTATAAAACCATAGCTGCGTTATTTGAAACTTAAAGAAATGTGCGATATAAATCATTAAAATAATGTCATTATTGATATCAAGACCTAAGTAATTGATATCTTTCTCAATAAATTAAAATTACATATTTTTTTATGAAGACAAATAAAATCCATAACAAAAATAAAAGATTAAGTCTACTAATAATTAAATTAAATTATCTGATATTATTTATTCAAGGTAGTGGAAAACGAACAATACGTTTCACTGCAATTATTGTCGTCCTGATTTGGGTTTTGGCTATAATATGTGCGATCCCAGGCTCCTTTTCATACATTAGATTCTTCAGGGTTAATCGGAACGTAAGCTTTTATGTAAGTCAAATCATCGTACTCCTAACTATAATCCCATTTTAGACTTAACTCGTAACGTAAAATTCGTCATTAACAATCGTACGTAAAAGCTAAAGAATGTACGACGTTCTTTTCTATCCTATAAAGTATGTAGAAATGACCTAAAGATTTTGATATATAATTTATGTATCATATAATTCAAGGTGTGTTATCCATTTCCCGAGGAATTCGGACCAAATTATGGAAAGATGATAGTAACATGTCGCTTTTTCATCTACTATGTTATACCTCTCACCATCATCGCCGTTTTCTATATATTGATGGCCAGACATCTTATGCGCAGTACGAGAGATATACTCGGCGAAATGCAAGGACAGGTAATAGTTCATACATCAAATACAATAATTTATACAATAATAAACATTACGTGTTTATTTGTGCGCATATTAATACATGCTGTATTTTAGATAAAACAAGTACAAGCCCGTAAAAAGGTAGCGAAGATGGTAATGGCTTTCGTAATTGTTTTTGCTGTTTGTTTCTTTCCGCAACATGTTTTTATGTTGTGGTTTTACTTTAATCCAACTTCGCAAACGGATTATAATATCTTTTGGCACTACTTTCGTATCTTGGGTTTCTGCCTCGCTTTCATCAACAGCTGCATCAACCCTATCGCTCTCTACTGCGTAAGTGGTCCTTTTAGAAAATATTTTGACAGGTAAGTGTTAAAATTGTAATATATAATCATAATCTATAACCGAATTGTTGAACCTTTGTATATTCACCTTTCCAATCACCTAGCGTATTTTCGTTTACAAAGTATAAACCTTTATCTCTTACTCATTTCTCCTACCTCTATTTCCTACGGTTTTATTTTTGCTGCTTTCCTCTCTCTCCATTTCCATTGCTCCCCTATTCTTATTAAAATCCCCCACCTATGATTAAATTTCTTTCTTTTTTTCCCTTCTTTCATAAATTCTTCCAATTTTTCCTCTAAATTCTTTCCCCTTTATCCATAAGCAGAGATAACTTTTTGAACGGACGGCATGCTCCATAGAATATATTTGGGGCAATTGCGCCCCTTAACTATGAATATGTAAAAACCACACATTTGTAAGGGCGCGTATATGTAAGGCGCAGGCGGAATTAAATCCAGATCCGCGGATTATGAATCCACCGAACCCAGAGCCACCCAACGCCTCAAGAAATCCTCAAGAAACCGTTTCTTTTCCCTATTATAAAACCACCACTAGTCTTACCTCTCCTTCCTTCCCTCCTAGCAAAATAATACTCCCATACATGTGTTCTTGGAAGTCTATCCTTTAGCTTATCCCAATCCTTTTTCTGTATACCCATATCACACACACTGATAAAGTTAAAATCTTTGACATATCTCCAAAAATCCATATCCTTATTCCATATCCCTGCATAATTCCAAAATAACATAGCTCTCTCCCTTTTTCCTATACCTATTCTCTTTTACCTATTCATTTTTTTCTGAATTTTCCTTTCTTCTCAGCTCAAATCATTTTCTATAAATATTCTCTCTCTTTTTAATTTGTGCTTATTTTTCATAATTTCCTTTTTTTTCCTCTTCACTCTTTATCTTAACTATATACACCTGGTCACTCTGCTCTTTCCTATTCAGTTTTTTCCCTAACAACCCTTCTCTTCCCTTAACCTCTCCTTCTAGACACTAATATTTAACTTTTAGTTCTTTGCATTTCTCTGTCAATCCCTTTATTCTAATTTCTGCTTCTTCCATTTGCTTAGCCCATTCCTCATTCAATCTTTTGATCTCTTTTTCCATGATCTCTTTATCTCTTTAATTTCTTTTTCTAATAAATCTCTATTTCCTTTCTCCATATCTTCGACATATTATCATACTGATACTGATTCCGAAAACAGATAAATTTACTAATATTGAAAAGTGAAAACAAGCAAGTCTTTGATCCCCGAAGAAACTCTATTGATATGATATTCAATAATCACATTACTCTTTCGTTGCACCTTCTTTCGTCTGCTTCTTACAAACTAACTATCGCCTGTCTCTGTCTCTAATTTCTTGACTTCCTTATCGAGTCCACGCTCGTAAAACCACACGCTCTTTAAATATCCGCACTCATCACTATTAATTTTCGCACACTCTCCGAACGAAACGCATGCACTCGCATGCCTAACCGAGTCTTATAAACCAAAATTTCCCTTTTTTCTAAACTCTTAAAATTTAATTGATTACGTCTAAATAACTTTGTAATTTGTGTTAGATACTTGTTTTGTTGCGCCATGATGAAGAGAAAACGAAAAGGACATCGACAGTCACCAGACCCAAGTGCACGCGAACAAGGGCCAAGTTCTTCGCTTGTCAGTTCAAAAAAGAACTTGGGCGATTCTCGTCAAGAACAACGAACTATGATGCGTCTTTCTATTATGGCGACTGATATACGACCTAGGACTCTGATTAAAGAACAAGAAACTATTATTACTCTATCGGCGAATCCAAATGGTATTGAGGAGTCATTAAGAATTCAACGAATCTCAATAGAACCAACCGTACGTGATCGATTAGTTCCTTCATAAAGATTTAAAGATAATGTCAATGTCATATTTTTTATAATCATTTATATAAAATAAGTTTTTATGTCACTTAATATTACTTAATATTGCTCAAGTGAAATTACTCAGTAAACATTAAGTCGTCTTTAAGACAATTAAAAGATGTCATTAAATTCTGTAGGATGTCCGAAAAATTGTGCTAAAAGATGTTTTAAGACATCCTTAAGATGTCTTCTCAAGCAGAATAAGTCAGTTAAAATAATACAGATGGTTATAATTTTGCAGTCAAAATCTGTTTTGCAAAATTGACTATAAAACCATAACCATCTGTGTCTTTATTAGGATATAGATTAGAAAGTCTGCTGATAAGTTATATCAGCAGAAACCGAGCAAAGTCTTCTCATATCAGGTTCTGCTCTTTAAGCAGGACTTTGTTCGATTTCTGCCACTAATTTGCTGACATAGTCTATGTATATCTAGCAGGCGTTGTCATATTTCTGACAGCAATTTGCTAACAATGTCAGATAATGCAAACTCTATTTACAATTTGTTATTTACTTGCAATAAACAATTAATAGCAGGCTCATAATCTGTCTTCACAGGCTGTGCATCAAGCATAGCTCTAGTAATATACTATTTAACACCATTAACTATTAACTATCACATAACTCGGTACGTGACACCGCTGAAATTATTACAAATATTATTACGAATTATTACAAAATTGCAATATGTCTTATTTTTATTCTCAAAGATGTCTTAAAAATATTTCCAAAATACAGCTTAAAAAATATTAAGATATAATTAAGAGTTGTCTTCAAGACATTTATTAGATAAGTCTTAAAGACGTTTTAAAAAAGATATTTAAAAGACATCTTTAAACTTGCCTAAATCATTTAAATAACATCTTTTAAATAAGATCTTGAAAGACGTCTTTCGGATTGTTTTTTGACATGCGTATTTACTGGGTATATTTTAATGATATCTTCTTACAATCAACAAGTTTCAGATTGTTCAATTGCGATATATTTAACTATGGCTTTCAAAATGTAATAAAATTTTTCATTTACCAATTATGAATAATTGGAATATGAAAAATTTTACTACTTTTTAAAAGTCATAGTTAAATATGTCGCTACTAATATTTGAATTATTTAATGATATAACATATTAAAGTGACATTTATTGTTCCTTGCGATTTAGGATAATGTTACGCAAATAAATTTCTGTCATTTTCTGTTGCATTTATGTTTGGTCATACGAAGAAGTCATATTTAAATATAAGAATATTAATGGAACAGTAGATTAGCAAAATGTATAAACGAAGTAAAATAAACTATCTTCGTATGGTTTTATGAAAAATTATACTATATTTAATAAATATTCACGGAGAGAATTTTTTCTTTTTCTTTTTATCTTGAAAATATAACAATCGTGGGACAACATTGTATGTTGAAAAATTTTAATGTAAATCTCTCTCATTCATTAATAAAATTACAATAAAGTATAAAATAAGTTTGATCAATTTTACTGAAATGCATGGTAAAAATCTTTAAAATATTGTATTGTTCACAATTACCATATTTTCAAAGTAAATTTTAAAAGAAAATTCTCTCCGTGATATTTCACTGAATAAGTTATAGTATTAGAAGTTTTTTATTTCTTCTTTTTTTTTATTTCTTTTTTCTTCTTTTTATTTCTTTATTATGTTATCTATTCTCTACTGCTTTTTTTATGCGTTTATTTTTCTACACAAATAGCGGTATGCATTTTTAGTAATTTCTTTTAAATTCTCATTTTTTTCACCTTGAAGCTGTAGCTTAAAATATAACGCATAAAAATATAATTTGTTGTCGATTTAAAAAATTTCTTTCTTCTTTCATATGCAAAATATGAGAGAAATTACTAAAAATGTATACCGCTATTTGTATAGAAAGCAAAATAAAAAAGCATAAAAAAAGCAGTAGAAAATATAATGAAGACCTGTTTAAAAATTTCCATTGAAACTTTTGATTGAAAAATTTCCTACGGGTTGAACCCGAATTGTGCAACAACAACCTCCGATTGAAAAGTAGATTTCCCATTAACTTTCCTAAATCGGAATGAATCAGCATTTAATGGAAGTCAATAGGAAATCAATGATGTATTTGTAGGCAAATCAAATGAGTTTTCCAACGATACACATTCAATAAGATTTAATCGACCAAAACGAATGAGTCAATCTGCAAATACCTATAATTGATTCGATCTCACTCAATCGGAATTAATATTATATAATATTTAATATAAGAATCTATAGATTTTCATATTTGCACATGTAACTTACAAAATCCTACAAAATCCCATTAAATTCGATATTAGTAACTTTTCGATTAAAACCTATTAGGTGTTTATTATAAAAGATCCAATAGAATCTTATTAAATTCAGTAAAAGTGAACTATTAAAATCAATTGAAATCATGATGCACGAAACTCAATAAAATTTCATTAAATTTGTTCAATGTAAATTTTCGATTAAAAGCCGTTAAAGACGTGTGATATAAAATTCGATGGAATTTCGTTAGTTTCGAATAATGATGTTTTCCAATTAAAATCAATTGAAATAATATCTTATAAAATAGTATCTTATAAAATCCGATAAAATCCTATTAATGTCGATACATATGAATTTTTAATTACATCCCAATGATTGCTGATCGTGTGAATTCTGAATCCTATTGATCACAAATATCTTCCGTTTAAAAACCCATTGAACGTATATTATGAAAACCGATAGTATTCTATTTATCTCAGTCGAAGCAATTTTCCAATATAAACCTATTAAATACCATTCGTGTGAAATCTAATGCAATCCTATTGAACTTCATCACGTAAATCTTCTATTTAAAGCCCATTTAATATGTATAGTAGAATGATCGATTAAATTCCATCGATTTAATTCTGCAAAAATTGCAATTATCTTATTAAATCCGATTGATGACCAACGTTTCCAATGGGTAAACAGTAAACACATATCAATTCTTATAGAAGATAGAAATTCTATTGAATTTTATTAATTTTCAATCGGATAAATTTATATTTCCCATTAAAGCAATTCATTCTCATTACATTTCTATCGAATTTAAAATTAAATTGATTTCTATCGATTTCAATAGGAATTTTTAAGCAGGGAAATAAAAAGGAGTTATTTATAAGCTTTTGAAACAACATAATATTGATCTCGATTATATATGAGAGAAATAAGAAATTTTAAATCGACAACAAATTATATTTTTGGAATACATCTACGTAATTAATTAGCATATGTCTATATTAGCTTTTACTTGTAATATGTACGAAGACAGATGTATTATCAAATGAAATATGTAAATAAAAATCCCCAAAAAATATTTCATAAAATGTCTTCTTATTGCGCTTAAAAAATATATATGTTACTAATTATTCACGATAATTATAAAGTCTCAATTGTATTATTGTTTGCATGTTATATTCGTAATTGTTTTATTTATTACTAGAAAAAAATTTAAGACAAAAATTTCTTTAGTTTTTATTCAAAACATGTTTAAATTTTATTAAATAAATTAAATAAATTCCCCATGAAATAAAATATATTAGATATGGCACTGATAAAATAAAAATTAATAGCGCATAAAAAAATATATTATATTACAATATACTATTATTCGTTTTTATTTATTTAATTAATTCGTTTTTCATTTAATTATATTTAATTAAATTTTTAGTCCAACGTTCAATAAGATATAAATAATAAAGTTATCGTCGACTCCTAATAGCTCTTCTGTAAAATATTTTGTCTATGATATTTTTTTAACTTTTATATTTATTAATTACAATGCAAAAGAAATAGTACAATATGTATGAGCATCAAATTTACAATATCAGATTTTTTTCAGTTTTAAATGTAAAAAGTTTTAAATTAAAAAGATAAAAATTAAATTAAAAAGTTAAAAAGTTAATTAATTTTAACTTTTTAACTTTATTTAGTCATATTTTATCCGTAACTATTAATTTTTTATTTTGTTTTTTTTTTTAAGTCTCAGACATAAGACGCGGCAATAACTTAAAATGAGATGAAAATTGCAAAAGAAAACAAATTTACTAAGTGTTGACCATTGAAATTATAAATATTCTAATGAATTTGCTCACTTTTGTGATTTTCACTTCATTTCAAATTACACAATCGTGCCCCAGATTTCAATCTGTCAGAAACCGTGTATTTCGATATAGTTTTAAATAGATTGAAATCTACAATATTATTCCTTATTATTAAAATATAACACATCAATATCATCTTCTCTTATTATCTTCGGCTCACGTTGAATGACTGTTCAGTGCAGGAAGACTCATTTTCGATAACTTGTGAGGAAAGATGTTTGACATTTCGAATGGCTTTATTACTTAAATTTAATAAATATATAATATGAACAAAATATTCAATCAGTATACATAACAGTCTATATAAACAGTATATATAAACAAAATATGTAAATAAAATATAAAATATTTTCTAAATGAAGAGTGCGTTATCAAAATCCGGACAAATCGAACAATTTCTTTAAACAAAATGTTTTTAATGAATAATTAAATATTATAAAATTACAAAAATCCTTTTACATGGCATTTGGGGATTCTTTGTAGAGTACAATTATTCGATATATCTCTCATTAGTTTGAATGATTCTCAGTCTGAAGCGTTCGCACGCACGCTGTAATATAGCGCTGTCCATGCCGATGAATGCTGCCTCAATAGCGGTCCTTAATGACGTCACATTGAGATACCGAGACTTGTTTGTGACCCCTTTCAACTACGTTCCATACGTAGTAGTCCAAGGGATTTAAATCTGGGCTGTTGGGAGACCAGAATGAGAACCGAGGCGAGCAACTTTCTTGTCCTGGTAGTCTCAGAGAGCATCTGTCGTATCTTTAATATGTACGATTTGTATCGAAGATCCTCCTCGGCAATTCGACGCACTGTTGGCTCGCTTACATCAACAATCGATACTAATTTTCGCAACGATTGTCCTGAATCATTCGAAATCAGCGTTTTTGAGCTTTTTCAACAACTGCGGAGGTCCTCTTGATGCGTTCTTTCGAGTGATTCTTCCTATTATTATTAAACCTTCATTGGACTGTTCTAAAGCCGTATATTTTGCCAAATGTCATAAACGATTGATCTTGAATCCAAAGAATCGAATTATTTCCGTTGCTGAATGCCCAGCGCGAAGACCTTCGATGATAGGTGGCTCTTCGATTATATTCCGCACTTGGTTTCAACATCACCATTTTGAGAATATGACTGTTTATTAGAAGCATCAGGATTTCTCGGACGCCAACAACAATCTCTAACGGAGGCACAATATAGCAGAAAACTTAAATTGAAATTTGTCCGGATTTTAGTGACGCATATCCTGTATATATATTTGTCATTTCCGTTATTTATAAGACTAAAACCCTGGAATCTTGAAATAAAAAAATTAAAAAGAAAAACAAAGAATGATGGCAAATTTTGCCTATTTTTTGGACCTCGAATTTCTTTTTTTTATGACAAATAGTATTGGGAATACAAATAAGTTTCCGCTGTTTGCAAAAGACAGCACCACTAATAAACTGTAGTTAAAATTATTTGATGTAAAACGACATATCGTAAGATTGGACATCCGGCAATACCATAACCTTGAATATTAGCGATTTTGTATCAGCATCATATATTTTTTTTGTACGAAAATGTCGAATTTTGAGCCGAATAAGCGTCATTTGCGGGAACTTTTGATTTACTTCTTTAATTTGAGGAAATCTGCAGCTGGCTCATAGATTGCTTGTAGAAGCATATAGTGATGCTGCCTTAAGTGAGAAAAGTTGTCGTGAGTGGTTTCAAAAGTTTAAGAACGGTGAATTTGACGTCGAAGACAAAGAACATAGCGGAAGGCCGAAAGTGTACAAAGACGCGGAATTAGAAGCATTATTGGAAGATTCGTGCCAAATGCAAAAAGAACTTGCACTTATTATACATTAGGAGTGACTCAACAAATAATTTCATATCGTTTGAAATTATTGGGAATGATTCAAAAGCAAGGGAATTGGGTTCCATATGAAGCCAAGAAACATTGAACGCCGATTTTTCACATGTGAAATGCTGCTTACCAGGCATAAACGAAAAGGTTTTTTGCATGTATAGTCACTGGTGATGAAAAATAGATCCACTACGATAACCCAAAGAAGAGGAAATCATGAGGACCACCTCATGCTTCAACATCGACAGCCAAGCCGAATATTCATGGAAAAAAACTCATGTTGTGTATTTGGTGGGATCAGCTTGGTGTCGTGTATTATGAGTTGCTCAAACCGAACGAGACCATTACTGGGGCTCTCTATCGAACACAATTGATGAGATTGAGCCGAGCACTCAAGGAAAAACGCGCTACTACTCCAAGCATGACAAAAATTATTCTCCTGCATAATAATGCTCGACATGTTGCGGCGCCGGTCAAAACCTACTTAGAAACACTCAAATGGGAAGTTCTACCCCACCCGCCGTATTATCTAGACATTGCTCCTTCCGCTTGTTTGACTACCACTTGTTCCAATCGATGACACATGGCCTGTCTGAGCAGCAGTTCATCATATGAAGATAATTGTGTCAATGATTGGATAGCCTCAAAAGATGAAGCGTTCTTCCGACGCGGTATCCACATGCTACCTACCAGAAAGATGGGAAAAAGTAGTGGCTAGCGATGACCATTACTTTGAATAAAACATTATGTACCATTCTTTCACAATAAATGCTTAATTTTTGATTAAAAAATGGCGGAAACTTATCTGTACTCCCAATACTAGATGTAATAAAAAGAAATCCATTATTTTTCCAATAGATGGCTTTAGTAATCTGCATCTCGCGTTGTATAAGTGCGATCGAGTTACGCTAGAAAGATAAGATTTCGTACTAAAAAAACTTCTCAGACAGTTTTATGATTGCTTGACTCAGTATTGTTTGAGTGCGCGTCAAAGATGGACACCAGCAAAGAAAAAATACGAAAAATCATATTTTACAGTTTTTCTTCGATAAAGTGAAAACGCAAGCCAGGCGGCTGAAAATGTGAATAGTGTTTATGGTCCTGATACTGTAACAGCCAATCACGCGCAATTTTGGTTTTGTCGATTCTGTTCCGGTAATTTTGATGTCAAAGATGCACGCTCTGGAAGGCCAATTGTCGAAAATGGCGATAAAATAATAGAAATCGTCGAGTAAGTCCGACTGTCATGTAAGCACTATTTCGATTGCCCAGGAGCTAAACATTGCACAAAAAACCGTTTGGAACCACTTGAATAAGGCTGGAAAAAGAAGTTCGATGTATATACCACACGAGTTAACGCAAAAAAACCTCATAGACCGAATTTCCATCTGCGAATCGCTGCTGAATCGCAACAAAATCGACCCATTTCTAAAGCGGATAGTGATGAAAAGTCACTTACGATAACGTCAAGCGAAAACGGTCGTGGTCGAATCGCGATGAGCCGGTGCAAACGATGGCCAAGCTAGGATTGACGGCCAAAAAGGTTTTGCTGTGTGTTTAGTGGGATTAGCAGGGAATCATCTACTATGAGCTGCTCCCCTACGGCCAAACTCTTAATTCGGACCTGTACTGTCAACAATTGAATCAGTTGTAGTCTGTCTGAAGGTAGCAATCGCCCAGAAGCGGCCAGCGTTGGCCAATAGGAGAGGAATTGTGTTCCATCAGGACAACGCAAGGCCACACACATCGATAGTGACTCGCCAAAAGCTCCGGAAGCTTGGTTGGGAGGTTCTTATCCACCTTATAGTCCGGACCTGGCTCCAAGTGATTACCACCTGTTCCTGTCTATGGCGAATAATTTTGCTGGTGAAAAATTCGCCTCAAGAGAAGCTTGTGAAAATCGACTGTCCCAGTTTTTTGCCAATAGAGACGAGGATTTCTATGAGAGAAGCATAATGGAATTCTTCAAAATGGCAACAAGTTATCGAACAAAACGATGCATATTTGACCTAAATTGGATCATTCTAACTATACTAAATAAAGGCTTCAATTTCTTCAAAAATAATGGATTTCTTTTTACTACATCTTATATTAGATGAAACATTAATCCCCTCAGTAGAATTTCAAAATAAGCATAAGCATGGTTCCGAAGATACAAGGGGATGAAAGTACTCTGATCTGTGAGAGGCAAGGGGACTCACATTAAAAAAGCACCCCAATTTGTGAGAGGTAAGGGGACTCACATTAAAAAAGTACCTCGATCTGTGAGAGGCAAGGGAACTCACATTAAAAAAGCATCCCAATTTGTGAGAGATAAGGGGACTTACATTAAAAAAACACCTCGATCTGTGAGAGGCAAGAGGACTCACATTAAAAAAGCACCCCAATCTGTGAGAAACAGCATCAATTTCACTCCATCTATCTCGAGGAATTTTCATGTTAGATAAAAACTAAGATCATATTTGATTCCGGCGTAAAAAAATCCATAAAAAATGATATGTTTCATTTTGTTAAATATATATTTTATTCTTTGGACACTTGAAGAGTTTCGTGTACTTTCATGGGTTATGAGAAACCATCACTTTCATCCCTTCAATCTCCGCAAGTGAAGTCCTATGCTCATTTTAAAATTTCTTTAGGATTAATGTTGTATCATATAATACTATTTGGCATTAAAAAAATTTGAAATTCGAGATCCAAAAAATGAGATCGAAAAAACAGGTCTTTTTGGGTCATCATTCTTTAACTTTTAACTTTTCAATTATTTTTTTATTAAATTAATTTTTAATTCAATTAATTTTATTATAAATTAACTTGTATCTTAACTAAGTTAAATTTTCAAAGTTAACTTTAACTTAATGTAATTAAAAAAAAAAGTTAATTTACCTAACCCTGCAAATATCTTTCCATAGATTTGTTCGCGTCGCATGCTCTGATATGCTCTTACTATAACATTTACTCACTCTAACGCGCTCATTGAAGTGAGTAGAAGCTATAACAGGAGCACATTGGAACATGTAAAGTAGATAGCACATGCGACGCGAATAAATCTCATATCCTTGTTGTAAAGCTGGTCACAAAAAGATTGTAACATTTTTTTTTATGGGTTTCGAAATTCAATCTTGCTCAGCGATTGAACATAAATGGTTAGATCGGTTGAACGTAAATGGTTAGATTTATAAGTAAGAACCAATCGCTCGGTGACAAACTATATTCTGAAACCCATCGAAAACATTATATTTTACACTACTGCCCGTATCGCCCAACTGATTGATTGCTGCTTCTGCTACTTGATGCTTGC
>NW_017259520.1:395559-406930 GCF_001594045.1 Atta colombica | reverse complement strand
TATATATATACATAAAGAGAATACCATTGATAACATTGAACATATTGAATATCATGCTGGGCGGCTGCACCTGAACTTACGCCTGATTTACCTATTACATAAATTTCGTGCTTCATTTTCTTTTGTAATCTCTCGATCTATAGAAAACCGATTGTTCTTGTTTACATTCCAATATATCCATATAAAGATCATTCCACACAACTTGCATAGCCGCATAACCATATGCATAAAGAAAATTATCCAATCACATTTCTGTCATAAAGATAAACGTAAAATACGATTGGATGATTTTCTTTAGGCATATGTTTATGTGGCTATGCAAATTGTGTGGAATGGCCCATAATGGATTGCGCAGTGAGGCGATAGTCTCTACCAGAGAGAATTGAGGAAGAGTGAAGTGGATTCACTTGGAAACCGCCATTTTTAGTGCACCATTGAAGTGAATAGGAGCGTGATGGAACATACGATGCTGTACACACTAGTATTGTATCGCACTAGTGTATATGACATATATGTATTTACACACACACGTACACATTTGCGGAAGTGCATTATAAATGGCAGAATCAATCAGAAACACTCTCCAATCTACTTTGATTCTTTCTGGCCTCTACAAGAAAATTTACGACAAAAATTAAATAAGACTACACCAATGAGAAAACCATAAGAAATACGAAAAACGCTCCTGCAATCGATGCCGAGATCGGGCAAATCCACAGTCGCGTATATTCGGATTCTTGTGGATCATTGTGAAATTAGAATCACTATAATAAGAGTCAGATCGGAAGCGCGATTGCTGGGACGTCGTTTACACACCTTATACGTAGAGTACATTACACAAACTCACGTTTTCACTAACACGGTCCCGGACATGGCGCTGATCGAATCGCTGATGTCTCAACTCTTATTATAGTGACTCTAATGCGAAGGGTAACAAAGGCGACATTTGTACTTTAGCTTCCTGGTCAAGGTTAATGGCTATCACGTTCCCATCAATAACCACTACCGCTCCAGAAGTCGCGATTACCATAAAGTCGCTGTAGACTTAAACACTGTAAAAAGAATTAAGATTTAAAAATTATTAAAATTATTAAAAAATAATAAAGTTTATTTTTCTTATTATTTTATTATTATTTTAATAATTATTATACACATAATATCTTTAAACTGATATAATTAAAAAAAGAATGATTCCTCACAAAAAATAAATAAAAGATAAATATAATTTTGTTATAGTATCAATTTAGAAATACTGTATATTATTATGTTAATACTGTATATATGTTATGTTCAAGAAGTCTCATACGAGAAGAATCAATGAAATCTTGAAGATAACACGCTCTCGTAGCAATCTTTCAGGAAGATTTTTACGTGATAATTTTATTTAATTTAATTTAGTTTAATTTAGTTTATTGCAAAGCTATATGAAAAAGACTACGTGTTAACAAAGTAATAGACATAAAGTATGATACAATAGACTATAATTAACATAAACATAAATACAATAGACAATAGTAGTTTGCAAATGGTTAGACATTAGTAAAATTGCTATTACAAAGCCTACCAACAAAACCAGAATAAGACAACAATGTAATAAAAGATAAACTAACAGCTGAAATCACACACACACACCGCGCGCGCGCGCGCATACGTCAGCATACCAATTACATCAGTCTCGTTTAAATACTGTGATGCAATGAAATGCGAGGCAGCGGAACAAAAGCAGGCTAGAGAGAGAGAGAGAGAGAGAGAGAAAGAGAGAGAGAGAGAGAGAGAGAGAAAGAGAGGTTTTTATTGAATCAGAAAGGGAAAAATGTTTAACAGAGGTATAAGAAAAAGCGGCACGGAACTTAGAGGATCAGTATATGAGAAAGGAAATAAATAATCTTGGTATCTGATGACAAAAAGATTAAAAGGTTAAAAGAGGAATGATGCTCAGAGTTAAACTGAAGGAGACGTCGTAGACATAGAGGAATATTAGAGCGAAGGAAGGAAAATACAAGACAGCACAGGTGGAGAATAAAATGTTGTCAAATTTTAGCCAGCTAGATCTTTAGTAATACGGAAGTATAGTCGTATTTATGAACATAAGGAAAAGGAGACAAGAATTTTGCGAAGAAAGATGCGCTGCAAATATTGGTTAAGAACAAAAACAACATCAGCGATCAATCAAAATATTAAATAGAGAAATAACAAGTAATTGAGAAGTTTTTGAAAGCAGAAAAGGATGTGGCAAAGGGGATAAAGAAGATGTAAATGAGCATAAGCAGCCCGATAATAGTTCTCTCTTGTAGTTCTTTCTTATTTTATTCTCTTTCATATGATTAAACTTTTCAAGAATTATGTACTAACCTTGAAACACGATGGACACTTTTGTTTCTTTGCCTGTAGCTGAAGAGGCAACAGGGGCCTCTCTCTACAACTGGTATATAATCGGGTGTACAATCTGGTATACAATCAACCAAATTTGCCTGAATATTTTTTAGGATATTGCAATTCGTGACAACATTGAGAAACAATAAGCTATACTGCACTTGACACCATCATAAGCATCCGTGGAATCCAGATTGTAATAGATCGCGTACATATGATGCGCACCGAGATAAAATTCACCTATCGTTGTATCTATAAAATATAATTTAAAGGAGCTGATTGTTATATAAAAATATATAAATTAAAATATATAAATTAAAATATATAAATTAATATAAAAATACATATTTTAAAAATACATATTTTATTGTTAGATATAGATAAATATTACTATTAAAAAAAAATATTTAACAAATTAATTATTTCTACAATTATAAATGAGATATAAAGAGAAAATTACCTTAGATTTTCCTGCTAAATCTCCTCGTGCTCCTCGATTCCGTGCAGGGCCATCAATTTCTTCTCTTGTTTCGAGCATTCTAACATTTGTGACGATCTCATAGCTGACAACCGGAAATGAGAAACTAATATTCAATATGCTACATTCCGGCCGGCATCTTTATTGCCATATTTGTCATATAATCATATGACTGCTTTCATTATGGATGCTCACGCGAAGGGCTACTCATTTACGAAATTAACGAAGAAATCAGTAAAAGAAGTAGTCAAGCATTCCTCATTGAAATCAAACAAAAAAGTATCTTCATATGCTCGATCGCGCGTCGAATTTTTTTCAGAAAACAAATGGAATCACGTTGAATTCATTGAAAAAACAATAAATACAAGAAATCAGAAATCACTTTCGTGAATAAACTCTTTCATAAGTGAGTAAAGTCTTTCATAAGTGAGTCAGTTATTTTTTATTAAGATTCAATATTTATGGACTATCTGAAATTAATTCTCTCTTTACAGTTTAATTTGCAGTTTATTTAAATATTCATAAAAATCTTTAGCCAATCGTGGGACTTGGTTCTTCTTATGCATCGAATGATTCTAAGAAAAATTTGTAAAAACATACATAAATCATTTACCTATTTTATAAATGTTTAAATAGTAGACATGATTCCATTTCAAATATAAAATGAAAATAATTTTTCACAAATCAAAATGCCATTTTCATTTTAAATACAATACATATTTAAAATGGAATTATTTTAAGTATTACCCAGCTGTACAACGGTATCGTTACATTGTCATTTTATTAAAAAATTTAAAATATAAAAATTCAAAATGGCGAATTCATTATGGAGAATTTAAAATGATGGCTCTAAAATGCGAAAAATGACATTCGATCATTATTAGATCCATTTTAATTTTCTATATTTTAAGTTTTTCAGATTTGGTATCAGTGACCTTTAGAAAACCTAAGATACTTTTTTGATACAAATTTATCCACTTTCCGTTCAATTTGCTAATTTGGATCTATCATTTTACATTTCAGAAAACGTCATGACTTAATGAAAAGAAAATCACACATTAAAAAAAATTCGTTTTAAAGATAATGATTCACTTTTTAGAGTGGCGCTATTGAAATGGAAAAATAAAATTTCGTTTGCCACAAAAAAATAATAAATATGACAAAAAAAACATTGTTTTCATATTACTTGATTGATCTGAAAAAATCTGATGTGATGGACATCTTTCGCTGGCAGATTTGGATTCAGTGACTCTATTAACCCGGGAGTAGGCGCGTCTCGAAATTAACGTTAGTGGGCGCGTCCTGGTCATTTTGACCGAAATATATTTTCGCACATATAGGTGTAGTAAAAAGAAATCCATTATTTTTGCATGAAATTGAATGGAAAAATAATGAATTTCTTTTTACTACACCTAATATGTGTTACAACTAGAATACATATATAATTATAAGTAATAATATACTATAAGTAATAATTAATAAGAAAATGAGACTACAAACACTAATTACATTAATGTAAGTGAGTTTACATACTATTGCGTATCGGAACATCTCGGCTTGCTTTTGCCGAATTTTTTCGTGATTGTTGTTTTCTTTTTTTAATTTATTATCTGCATTTTCAAACTAGTTTATAATGGTCAGGCTGGCTGCAAGAGTCAATAAAAGAAAAAAAAGAAGACTAACATAAGTTGATCTTTAGATCGATCATTAACAAACATATCAAATTTTATGTAGATATAAGCGTGACATCATCTATTTTCGCATACTGTACGAAAAAACATTAACAAACATTTACGTAAAGGTAAAAACATTTACGTAAAACATTTACATAAAGGTATAATAGTGCCAATAAAGTGAAAGATATAAATAGAAAACGAAAGAATACGGCAAAATGACCATAGCGTGATTCCCGGATTAAGAAATATTGGCCCTAATTGCCGCAATTTTTTTTATTGAACTTGTGTTATTACGAAGTATATATAACATATAATTAATTTTATAACTAATTATATAATATAATATAATAATAATATAATATAATAATTACCTGTTCACCTTTTCGCTGTCGCCTGGATCTCGGCAAGGAAAATACTTGGATACGCAACATAACAGCGCACAATAGACAAAAGCGCACAAAAGCTAACTTCTTTTTGTTTCGGTAGTCCTGGTGAAAAGAATAATTGGCCAATTCAAGATTCTACAAAACGAAGCCAACGCAATATTACGAAACGCAACGAACAAAATGAATCAAATATCATGATATAAAGACAAGAATATGCTCGTCCGGTGGTAGGGATAGAGCACTGCGCAAGCACAAGCATACGTCGTGGCATACGTCACACTCGAACTTCGACTGTTTCCGGAATCGATCAATAAAGAGTGCTTTCCAGCAAGGACAGTGAATCAGAGAGAATCAGGGGAGAGTAGAGCGGATTCAGCCGGCAGCGCCGTTTGTTGGAACAAGTACGAGAAGCCCAGTTCAAATCCTCGGTGTAATTAGAGTTGCGGATGATTTAAATGCTTTCGGTATTTCTATTCTTATTTTACTATTTCTAATAAATGATAAAGAATGATGATTACAAGTGCTTAAAACGCGTGAGCGTCCAAATAACTGCAATCTAAACCGCTGTCTTTTGCTAGAAAGTATCCAAAATATAGTCACCAACATATATGCAGCATATGCTGAATAAATTTTGTCCAAAGTTCAAGTGATTTCACATTCAAAATGCATTGTGCAGTTAAAAGATGCGAAAATTACCATCACAAGACAAATAATGAGTCAGATTGAAAGTAGTTGGAAAATTTTTTTGATTGAAAGGCATGCTTAAAAGCATATGTTCGAATTTCGCTTAATGATGACGTACGTTTATGAACAATTCTTATTGACTTTAAAACCTGTCACATATGAAATGCATAACAGAGCGTAAGCGTAACATAGGCCGTTAAACCAAGGAGCATCTTACGTAAATTAATATGGCGACTGGATGCTCATTGGTCCAACGATCTTATGCTTATGCTGTTAGGCATTTCGAATCATGTGCGACAGGCTTAAGGAGATCCTAAATGAAGCTCGAATTTCGATGAAGTCAAAGATCGCGCATAAAGTTATTAGATTTCTAAAGTACCGCAAATTTGCCTCCATCTTGACGCAAAACGCAGTCATTTTCAAATTTATGTATTCGTATAAACGTAATTTATTTGGAAAAATAAAGTCGTAAAATGTAAATCAATTTTTTAATTGTAAATAATTTATTTATGAACCAAAATAAATACTATACTAATGCTTAATTTATGTATTTTTTAGTTTTCTAATATAGATTTTTTTCGTTATGAAGTATTAGTGCAGAAAAGCGCAATCTGGTATTGTAAGTACAGGTATCGGTTCCTCATGAGGTGTACTTTTCGAAATGCGTTGGTTATGAAAATCAATCGTAAATTCATTCAGCATTTCTGTTAGAATATACAACAGAAATTCTAATTAGCAATTGGTCGCATTTCTCTATTCTTCCACGAAATATGCCCAATGTGAATTCCATTTTCAAAATGACATATTCTAGTAAATAAAAAATATAACGTATTTTAGTTAAATTAATACTATTATAATAATACTATTAATACTATATTAATAAATACTAGAACATGTAGGTTACGCTTATGCAGGTTATGTGACGGTATCCTGACTATCAGGGCGTTCCTTGGATGGAAAAGCAACAACCAATCAGAACTCTAGTTGGTAATCTATAATTTCGGTTTTTTGTATTATTTACTACCAGCGCGAGTTCTGATTGGTCACTGTTTTTTCGTTTTCTGCTTTTTCATCAAAGTGTGAACGCATCCTCATAATAATACTCTTGATCGCCTCTCTGAATATCAGTTTTCAAGTTTCGAACAAGCAAGCACAAGCGAATGAGCAAGGTAATCGTAAAATGCACAAGCAATATGTAAGTGCAAAACATTATGTAAATAGTGCAAATGGTACAGATTCCATCATTTTGACGCAAACTCGAAAATCCATCGTGGTATTTTAAAAATTTCAAGTGATTTTTAGTCGCGCATTGACATGTCTTTATATACTATCAATATCTCACGCAACTTATAATACACGCAGTTCGTGTCAATTTTCGTATAATAAATTCGTCGTGATAAAGCATTTAAATTTAATTTTAAGAACTCAATATTGTTTGTTTATGTAAATTACGTGTCTGGGAACTACTATTTCGTACAGATTGTAAAGCTTACATACACGAAGTAATAAGAAGGAGATCAAATGATCACGAAAAAAGTGGGTTCGAAATACGGTGTAGGAAAACCCATAGAAAATCCGACAGATGTAATTTTAATGAGTGTATTCAGTACTATGACTACCCACTGAGCGCTCAATGAGTTCTTAGATTCGTTCGCGTCGCATGCTCCAGCTTACTCTAATGTGCTCCTGCTATAGCTCCTATTCACTTCAACGAGCGCGTTAGAGTGAGTAAATACTATGGTAGGAGTATTTTAGAGCATGTTAGAGCATGCGACGCGAACAAACTTCTTGTATCTGTTTGGTTTATATTTTTAAATCTATACGGAATATGCCAATCAAAGGCAAGAGCTCACTGAGCGCTCGGTAAGCGTTTGTAGTACTGAATGCACCTAGTGCCATTATGCCTTGCGAAAAAAATTGTAAGTATTGGCAGTTACATGATCACAAGTATGTATCTACTCATCATATTACTACATACATATATGATCTGTAACCATGTGACAATCAATACTTCTAACTTTTCCCGCAAGACGTGATTGTACTAACATCTGCCGGATTTTCCATGGATTTTCTTATATTTCGAACCTAATTTTTTCACCGGCCACTTGAATTTGATCTCTTTCTTATTACTCCATGGTTACAGATTTTGGGTAGAAAAAAACCTAAGGCCGGGTTCACTTTAATGGAAAAACAGAAAACGGAAAAGCGGAAGCCAATCGGAATTCGCGGTAGTAATAAGTGGTACATACATTCTACTTGTCTGCTTCTGACTTTCCACGAGTCCTGATTGGCTTTCGCTTTTCCGCTTTCTGCTTTTCCGCCAAGGTGTGAACACTCCCTGAGAGCGGCCATGCCCAGGATTTAACTGTTACTTTATTTTGAAGCGCCTCTATGTCCAAAAAATGTGGACATTGAACGTGACAGTGAATGATCCGATTTGGTTGTATTCTTACCAATTTTTGGTTGTATTCTTCGCGATATCCACGAATTTCAGTCTGTTAGATAAACAAAGACGAACAATCAATCTGTCGGTATTTGTAATAAGTTTTTGTTACAAGACAACTTAAGAAGCGTTTATATTGGCCGTAACCATATGCCGTAATCTATAAAAATTGACCAATCACCTTCGAATATTCCCTTCTATCGCCGAATGAGAGGGAAATACTTGGCTGTGATTAGTCAGATTACGGTATACGGCCAATATAAACGCTCCCTTATAATTTTGCCTCTCTAAAGCTGGAAACACAATGAAAAGCACAGGCAATAGGAACAGGGAATAAAAAAAGATTTCAACCTATCAGAAAACATCCATTCTATTATTCATAATTTCTAATAAGTTGAAATCTCTTATCCTGTTCCTATTGGCTGCGCTTTTTATTGTGTTTCCAGCTTAACGGACTGAAATTCGTGGACATAGTGAAAAATACAATAAAAAAATCTTAGACATTACCGACCGGATCACAGATATTGGCTACGTAATTCAATGTCTACATTTTGTGGACATAGAGGGGCTTTAAAATAAAGTACAGTCGGATCTTTATAAAAGTAATTTGCCGGAATCGATCGATCTCCATAAAAATAAACAAATGCGCCAGCATATGTGCTCGATTACTATATGGAAGGTTAAGGTATGATTCTTACAAAGGTTAAAACAAAAATGGAAATTCGACTGTACACCTAAATTCTCAGGCCGTTCTCAGGCTTCTCTCTGTTTTGAGCTGTCATGTCCTCTCTCAGGTTTTCTTTCTCTTTGCTAAAGGGCCAGTTTCACCAACGCCAATTTAGCTTAATCGGCTTGGCTGACCAATCGTATTTGCTATTTAATAGAATCGACCAATTGCGGTCGACATTTTGACAGTTAATCACGATTAAGCGGGGAGCATAGACTCTTGCATAACACATGAGGCATAAGAAAATCAATCAATCCTTTATTTTACGAAAAGGAAAGAAATAAAAGACTTTAAATTTGATCGGCATTGAAACCGGCCCAAAGTCGACCTGTTTTACCATAACGTTATGTTTTAAGAGAAATCTCCAAATTGGCTTCACGGATTGCAAAATTTTTTTACACAATTAAAGAACGCATAAAAAGAAATCCTGGAAAATACGAGAAAATCGAAAAAAATTAAAAAATTCACTTTTTCTGGCACGTAAATCTGTCACCTAAGATTAATATTTGCTTGATATAAAAGTTTTACAGCTTGTATATTAATAAAAAAATAAGTGAAGCGAGATTCAGTTTATTTGAACAAACACTACTGAGTTTGTGGAATTAAGATTCAACGCATAGAAGAAAATATTTCTTCTCGAACGTAATTACGTACTTTGCAGGAACTCATCGGAACAAAATTTCGACTTACAGAGCCAAAATTCCGTAGTAGTAGTACGTAGTAGTTGTGCGGTCTTGTGATAGATGGTGCTGGCACATATGGGCATATCATGGAATTTTTTTCAGGAGGGTCAATCAACCTAGGAATAGAATCAGTTGAAATTTATTTTACGGATAAATTTATTGCTATTTCAATAGCAATTGAAATCTTAATATTTAGTCCTATTCTTAATATTTGATATATTATGCACAGACCCTTAATTAATTTCTTCCGCAAATTAAGTTTAACACAAAAACTTCTATTACCAAACAATTCAAAATTTAAAATAACAAATATAATATTAAAATACATAATAATACATAATAAAATATGGCTCAAATAATTCAAATAAAAGAAATTGTGCTACTAAGAAGGGCTACGAGTCAAACAAACAAATTTTAATGTACATAAAATGATACAGTTAACATTAAATAAAACATAAAAATAAAAACAAAGATAAAAATATGTCTACATAGAACTGTGTTTCTATGTTTACATAGAAATGTTTCGACTCCAATATAAAATATAATATTATTATATCTTATTCTTATTATTAGAAATACTCAATATAAACAAATTTTTATAATAACCTGTTTAAATAAATTTTTAATCTGTATGCATCACGAGTGTTTTATGTAATACTAATACATAAGTATAAGTTCTTATACAAGAAATTACTACAAATGAATATCTCTACAAGCATTTTCTCGGTTGCCTGAATCCGATGGCAATCACAACTTCGGAGTAGTTCCTACCTCATAGGGTTAGTAATCTGATTTTGGTGTAACGAGGCTTTCTATCTGGTATCTCTATCTGCGATTTTAAAAGATTTAAATGCAGGTAGACTGTATTTATTGCGTACACATGATAAATAAAAGCACTTCCTTTCTACATATTTCGTTTCATATATTTTTTCGTAAAATATTGATATAATAGATTGGCGTTACACAGAAATACAATTAAAAGAAATTTCAGTTTGTTTATTTTTTTCTTTGAAATTTACATCGTTGTATATCATTAAACAGAATTTTTTTTAATGTGTACATACGTAAAAAAAATTGAAAATGCTATTACGTAATTTTAAATTTTAATTCGTTTAAAAATTGAAGCTATCTTTATCGTTTGTATACAATGTATATATATATATAAATTAAGATTAAAAAAATTGTAATATATATATTTATATTTAAATATATTAATATATATTATAGCATATTGAAAAATATATATTTTTTGTTATTGATTATTTCTACTTTTGATTACTGTAGCAATATTACATGTGCCACGTACGGTACATCAGATGCACCATTGTCGTCTTTCAAATGATCTTCGAGTCTCAATTGTAACGTTTAGTCTTGTTGATTTTGCCCTCAGCGACAGATTCAAAAGACGTCAGTCGACGTTAAATTACAAGTCACAAATTGGTAGAAACATATTTTCGTACATATATTTTTATAGTCGACCATTCTATTTGATCTACGTTGTACATAGAAACTACTGCATCTCTCAACGACACGAAAATTCACATTGCTTGTAAAATAAAATTGAGAGTTTTATGGATCGATTGTTCTCGGTTGCATATCCTGCTATTTATAATTTACGTGTATGTCGAGTGCGTCCGTTTCAATAATATACACATATGTATGTATATATATATATTAAAAATATACCGATATATGTATGTACATTGTATATTTGCGTGTACCGCAAGAATCTCAAGTGTCTGTTAAATGTTTGTCCGATAAAACGGAAGAATTCACTGAAGAAATGTGTAAAATTGACTTGATGTATATTAAGTATAAAGAGTTCAGCCTATGTGTGTATACAGTAAGTTAATTAATGAGAGTATAAAAAAAAGGAGGGAAAAGAGAACATTATGACAATTCGTAGGCACACCAATCTGTC
>NW_017259520.1:393165-395548 GCF_001594045.1 Atta colombica | reverse complement strand
TATATTTGAACTAATTACTTTACTAAAAGAAAGGATTTTGTGAAAACACTAATAATGTAACGCTAAAATTTGATACTAACGTTCAAACTTATTGTTAATAAAACTTAATTCGGTTATAATGCATATTAAAACTTCTTTCATCAAGTTTGTTAATGTTAAATCTGTGCGACTTGAATAATCATTTCAATTTTCTTACACAATGAAAGTTGTACATATATAGTTAAATAATTCTTACATATAAAAAGTATTCACTTCGGCTTTGGCAAACTAGGACGCGTGATATTAAATTCTCGTACTATCGCAAGAACTCTGACGCGCCATCCTCCTGAAAAAGAAACTCCCTATGAGCATTCGGATCAAATAATAGCGTGACATGTTCCATTTGCATTTCGCATTTTTCATTCGTTACGGCGTAGCAGCAATTTCATGACCAAAGGTATGCCATTAATTTCAATAACATTCATAAGTTTTTTTATCAAGGCCTTTTTGCGTGAGAGGACTGCGTTACACAATTTAACATAAAAAGTTATCAGATCACCATTGCATAGTTTTAATAAAACTTCCAAACTTCAAGAAAAATATGCTCCATACAAAAGCACACGGCTGATCTTGGGAAAAGCTGACGCCAAAACTTTTTCTCGCAATTTTATCGAATCGGTTGCGTGAATGGTTAAGAGGATAGAAACTTATTAGTTGATTGATTCATATGGACAAAAGCTACCGATTCTAAGGTTCTTTATAGAATCGAGACAACCAGAATGTTCAGCTTTCGCATTGTCAAATATTCTTCATCAATTCCCGTTGTTACTTTTGGACTTCGTTCATCAAAAATGAAGAGTCATTTCATTTCAAATAAGAGCCTTTCTTCTTTATCTTGCAGATTATTAGAATCAATATATTGATGCTAATCTGCTCATCTGCTTTTGGATAATTTGAATAAATGAAATCCTAATTAAACTAAATGCAAGCAGAAATTGAATTATCCAAATAGCATTGTACAGGTTATATATATATGTTATATATATATGAAGTTTTTTAAAAAGGATAGCATTTTTAATTAAGTACTACAATAATAAAAATACATGTTTTCATGACATAAAACTGTAATGATAAAATTCTCGAATTTTTTTAGTGTTAACTTGTTACAATAAATACGCAATAAGCGAAATGTAAATCAATCTCTAAAAGCGATAGCGAAGAAATTTCCTCAAGCTTTTCTGAAATGAATATTTTTCGCCAAAGATTACTACACATTTAGAGCAAATTATTTGCATCCTACTTCCGTGTAATATTTAATGGATTATGCGACAATATCACGCAAACGCGCGGTCTAGAGTATGAGCATTAGAGAGTAAGTCACGAAAGTGAAACACGTCATGTTATTATCGTCATTCAAGCTAGAGGAAATCATTAAAAGACAATGTTAAGTGTTTTTATCAACGATACTTATACGATATTATCATTATGTGCATTTTAAAAATCATTTATCAAAATTTCCACTATTATGAATATGACTTTAAATAATTTGCTTTAAATATTTACAAAGAAAATACTGTTTTCGATAAATTCAACAAAGAGTAACATTCATTAATTTTATATCTCATAACTTGTTTACACTCTTCGTCGAATGTTCTTCTGTACATTTGAATTTTTTCTTCAATAATTATTCCTTCAAATATATAGACGAGTAACGTGAATGCGAATACTGTCACAGCGAATAATGCCTAATGAATGGATGTAAATTATACGCACAAACCGCATTATGCTGTTGGTAATTCGAATTATTCGGATGAATAGAGTGGAACTTTTCATCAGTTGTCGTGATTGCTAGCGGTAGCTCGAAATATTGGAACATTTTGAGAAGAATTTCTTCGCTATGGCAACGACAATTGCACCACTACCACTATCGGATCCCTAAGGATCACCCTTCGAAAGATTACAGTCGACGTACTACAGTATTTCGATAGAATCGTTTTCACCGCGGTGAAAAACGAGAACCCCGATAAGATTGCATCCGACCGAAGGAGGAGATGCCATGATATATGTACCTTGCTCACTTGAAGTTCCTTGATTAATTATTTTGAGAGAAATCTTGATGAAATTATCGTTTCTTCTAATTCGTCATGCACGATTATTCTGAAATAGGTAGGTATCAGGAATTCATCATTGTATTCTATATTGTAAAAGAAGTCTCTTTAATTAATAATAAGAATAGAAAATTCTTCAGGATTGCAACACGGGAAGCAACATCGTTCAATAAAATAGAACGCGATATCCGATAAATTTATTATACCTATACGATATGATATATCGACTGGTACTTGTCGAGTATGTCGCATATGTATGACACATATTTAAAAAAAAAAAAATATATATATATATA
>NW_017259520.1:380650-393151 GCF_001594045.1 Atta colombica | reverse complement strand
ATATATATATATATATATATAAACTAAAGCGATATACACAAAAAATAAAATTTTTATATGCATGTCACAAATAAAATGTTTCGCACCATTTTCTTTCTGTAAATTCTGACACCGTGAATGCTACCGTTTTTAACCGGACATGAACAAGCGGAAATGCATCAGACATTGCCAACAGACTGGGCCAAACTATCTTGGAAACTCGTTTCGATACTTTTTAGTTCTGTTTGAATAATGACGTACGACAAAATAAAAACAAGAAAATATATTTTTAGATTTTACTATTTGAAGATATATTAGCGAAAGATAAGTATTTGATAAAATCAGATAAATAATATAATATAATAGTTAATTTATGACACATTAATATGTATTATAATATTCTCTATAAGAGAAGATATATGGCTTCTCAAAATAAGATAATTTAAAAATAAAAAAAAAGTTTTTTTTAATGATTATTGATATTTGTATATTATTCTACATTATAAATGTAAATTAAATTCGAGTAAAATAACAAAATAATAAAAATAAAATTTCTTTTACAAATTTTATCTACCGTCGAGTGTACTGTCTGTATTCGAATGTGAACAAAATACAAATATAAAATATGAAAACGTAAAACATACAAATAATAAATAAATCTTATGCACGATATCGATTATATACTTTTGTATCGTTATATTAATAATTTTCACATTCAAATCTTATATTTTTTTAGTCTAATATCTTGTCTTTATTTTCCTTTGAATTAAATTTAATCATGATAGATAATAATAGATAGATAATAATTTAAAAAATATAATGAATGTTGTTATATGTTGTAATCTAATGGATAATCATTATTTATTAGGGTCGACCAATTGGAAGAAAGAATTTTACTAATTGATCAATCAAAAAATGCTTGGAAGTATTCGTAGCGGCAATTCGATCGCATTCTTAATGTCATTATAAAAGCAAATGAAGTCTGTAAAATAAAGATTTAGCTTTCTATTTTCATGTATTAAACTGTCCATTAAAAACATACATATGTAAATTATTAAAAACTACATTTTAAAAATTCTAAAAAGTTGGCTTTATTTCTTATCAAATGTAACACACAATGTAAAAATATATAATGAATCTTTAATTCGGACTTTCCAAACAATACTTCAACAATTTACACATCTTTGTGAAAGCATTTGAAAAACAGAGAACAGTTAGTGTTGCAAGAATAGAGACGCTATTTTGCGCAACAGTCGAGAAAGAAAATATCCACGGCTGGATGCACTTTTATGTGTAGTTACTGCCTGATCTTCTTTTATTTTAACAATATTTTCTAGTGTCATAAAGCCGTGTCGGACAAAACGAGTATACTTTCATATACTTTCGTATTCAAGCCAAGATAAGTACATCTCTTCACATTTTTGTATAAAAAACAAAATTTTTATTTGGATTTTGGAAAAAACATACACATTTAATCCGCATATAAAGACTCTATTTAAAACTGATACATTTGTAAATAATATGTTTACCATAAATTTTATTTATAAATTACTTTTTATTATTTTACTATTATGCCTTCTAACAAAAGACACACACGATGACACAGGGAATCATTACATGTTGTTCGTCAATATTGAATAAGGATGAGATGATCGTTGTGCTATAGATACATAAGTTTATTGGAAAGCATCCGATATTTCGAGGCGTATGTGCTGAATTCACACTGAACCGACATGTGTCGTACGACGCTTCATAACCAATCAAAAAATACGATTTTGTTTCGTATTATCGATATGAAATAAAATTCTGTTTTTTGATTGGTTGCAGAACGTACGACGTACGTCGGATCCAGTGTGAATTCAGTAATTGAAATAACAATTCGGTTGACGCGACGCAGTGTTCCATTCGCGTTCTGCAGCGCGTCATGGGCCTAGTTTCCACCGAGGGTTTAATCCAGAGGTTTAATCCGAATCAGAATGTAAAAATCAACCAACTACAATCGAGTATTACAGTCGAAGGAAATTGCTCAGGAAACTGTAGTTGGTTCTTACATTCTGATCCGGATTAAACTCTCGATAGAAATTAGGCCATATACACAAAGTCACCTTCGACCTTCACTCGGACAGAGTACCTGACTGAAGAACGCTGCATATCATAGGTCTGTTTTCTGTAGCTGAATTAATGTACACTTTTGAAATTTAAAGTAAGATAGATATACGTTTGATATTTGTTTAAAGCGAGAAAGTGAATTCTAGAACATTCTAGTGCAGAAACAGAAAACAGATTACATATATATTACATATATATATTATTATTCGAGACGCGATTGCGATAGGTGCACCTACATTCCGATATTCACTGCCATACATTTTTCCTGGATTACTTCCGTTTTAATATAAATGATCAGAATTACACTAATAGAATTTCTAATAATTTACTAAAACATAAACAATCCTGCAGGAAAAGGGTTGGAAATCTATAATACATATAATGTATACTACGGATGCTTTTCAATTGTAAAATCACTAGACATTCGTGCACACGGCGATACTTAAGTTGTGTTCTAATCTCCGTAATCGTCGACACATAAATTGTATTCCTGTGCTGCACATCTATAGTTTACGTTACTAAGCAGTGAATTTTGGAACACAGCCAACACTACACATCCGTACTTTGCACGAGGGTTACTAGTCGGCTGTGTAAGCTTGTGTTTTCTAGTGACAATTATATGTTACTAATCGCAGCGACCAGAAACGAGGTCAGAGAATGTTGAGTGCAGATCAGCATTTTTACTTTTTTTTCATTCAGCACAAGCGGAGAAAATTATGTTTATCCTAACTTTATCCAAAATCGTGCATTGTGTACAAATTCTGTTTTAATTTGATAATTGAACGTGTGCAATGTTATATTTCGTGCATTTCTATGTACGTACGTGTTAAGATGTATAGTTGAAATTATCTAATAGATTTTCAGTAATTATTGGCAGTAAATATATCGGAACGCAACTATGATTATGAGAAACGTATCATGTAAACGTTTTCGCGTAAAACAATTATCTTAGTGAAAATTTTTTGAGAATTTTTCAAAATTTTTATATAAATTACAAATTTTTTTAGAATTTCTGAATAATTTTATAACTTCTTAGAAAATTTTTTCGATTTTTTATACAAATTGGATTTTTTCAAAAAGTTCAGAAAAGTTTTTTCTAGAGTTCTTTATATATACAAATTCTGAAATATTCTAAATTCTAAAGTTTCTAAATTTTCTCATTCTATTGTTTCTATTGTTTCTGATAAAATTTAGAAAAGATCACGATATTTTAAAAATTATATAAAATAAGAAATCTTAAAATTTCTAGATTATTTCGAATTCACATATACGAGAGATATATTCTAAGAAAAAAATGTAGGCTTTCTCAGTGTTTCTGAAAAGTATTCTAATTCATATAAAAACTCTGAGAACAATGATTATTATATCCACGTATTTGCTTAATTCTTCTTAATTGTAGGGACAAATGTACACGATAGACAAAACGTTAGCCAATTGTTATATCATTAAAAAAAAGTTGATAATTATTGCATTTTAATTAGTGAGTATGTATACGTAATTGTTAAATCATGTCGCGCGGCATCAACGTGAAACTGCTGCGGCAGTAGCTTCCACTATTTGAATCTTTCGAACGATGGCTAACGAAACGTATCGCAAGTATACACCGTGTACAGTGGATCGGTATCATTAGCACGCGATTAATTAGCAAATTACAGTCGTGATTAATCCTGTATCGTGATATATCAACCACATGACGTAAATTCGACGTATTCGATATACTGAACCGTGAGATTTGTTTACTTATATCTATCATGCGAATGCAATGGCAAAACTAACCCCATTTCCGCGAGTGTGTGATATGCGAGTGTCAAGCGAAGAGGCGAAGAAGAAATGGAGGAATCTGAAAGGAGGAAGCGATTTAGAAAGCATCGGGCATCGGCGGAGCATCCACAGGGTAATTGAATATTAAGTACTTATTACTCGGTTCGATTGAAATCAATGGTTTACATACCAAATCATCTTTGCTAAATTAATTACATCATTGCATAATATAATAAAGCATGTTGATTATTTAAAGAAGTACTTAAAATATTTGATAAAAAAATGTTTATAGTACATTTAAATAATTATATGGATTATTTGTATGAAAGCTAAAAAATTATGAGATTCTTAATTTAATATTATCTAGAAAGTTTTATGTTTAGCAAATATATAGTAAAAAAAATTTTGTATTTGTATTAAAATCGGTTTTTGTTAAAATGTTTATGTTCAATTTTTAACACATTCAAGTATTAATTTAACATAATACAGTTACATAATTTGAATATTTTGTGTTAAATATTTGACATTTCTTAGTGTCGAATATAAATGCAATTTGTATACAAATAATATAAAAATAATGTAGTTTTTCGAATAATCATAAATTCTAAAATATATCCAAATGTAAATTCTAAGGTATATAAATGAATGGAAAATGGATGTGTTACAGTATTACATTATAAATATTAAATTTTTGAACTGAAGAAATATAATTCCCTAATTTGCTTTTAAATTGTGTCCAAAGTCTTACATTTTTTGTATTAATTTTCACATAATGTTTCTGTTGTTTTCTAGTATATATTTTTCTTATATTAATTTAAATGAATCATTTGGAACACGTGAAATGGGTCTCAAACGTGAAATTGTGTTAAATTTAACGCAAATTTTTCAATTCTGTAAATACTTAGAAAAGAAACTTTTCAAAAAGTTGTATAATACTTTTGAATAATTAGAAAGACGAAGCACACGAATAAAAGTTTCGCGTAACAATTATTTCCTAAAATGTTAATTGTTGTAGCATGTATATATTATTTGTATATTGATTTAGGTATGTTTGTGCTTTACAGATCAACATAATTTCAACTCCGCTGCTGCATATCGCATCAGTGAATCAAATAAGCTTTTATTTTAAATCGAGATAATGAATCTAACATGACAGAATATATATAGATAGATACAGGATATTAAAAGTAGATAAATTAATATATTATAGACAGATGCAAGATCCTATAGATCTTAAGATGGCTAGAACAAATTATAATTAGTATTATATTAGTATTATATTAGTACATTGATATTTAATCTTGGAAACGGTCGACATTCGTTGATTTATTGTGTGTACGAGTACGCTCAGTAATGAGCTCGTAAAATAGAGCTCATTATATCGGTCCATTATTTATTAGTACTGTTTGGTATCTTGCGATACAACAGAATAATTACGAGATACACCAATTATGTGAAATCGATATGACAAACACATAGGCATAAACGAAAAAATAAAAATAATTTCATATATAAAGTGAGTTTTATGAAAAATTTTAAATGATATATAATAATGATATAATATTAAAATTAATAGTTTTAAAATTTAATAACAATATTATTATGTTATGCTTCATGCCGAGCATTTAGAGTGTAGATAACATTTTTAGAAAATGTAATTGAAAAAAAATACCATAAAGATACGACTTAATTTTCAACATTAAATGCATATTATAAATAATTAAATTTTCCAGTTTATTTATTACTAATAAATAAATACTAAAAAATCAAAGCAAAAAAGAAAAATAAAATAAAATTGTAACAAATAAAATAATTGTTATAATAATAAAAATTAATTTTCTTCTTTTTCTAAACATCTATTTAATATTAATATTTAAGATTTGCGTTTAGCTTCTTTATATTCTTTCAGGATTAAATATAAATTAGTAAAAGAAAATAATATTTACACACACAATCTGCTACAATAAATAAACAAATATTTCGCAGTATCTCACATAGCACATTCCAATCAATATCTAATAAATAAATGCGCTTTAATTTTATCTTAATTTTTTATTATTTATTTTTTGATTTTATTATTTGATTTTATTTTATAATTTGATTTTATTTCTCTTGAAAATAAATACAATATAGAAATATCCTCGCGCAACAAAATTTTCTATTCGTAATTAATCATTTCACAGTTAAACAATTATTAGTTGTATTTCCAAATACTTATTGAAAAAAATTTTTTTTTATATTATATTAAAAATAACATCATCACATATTATACTGTTACGATTATGTAAATAATTTAATTTAAAAAAATAAACTTGTAGAAATTATTAAAAACTATTGCTAAATAAATTTCATATGTTATTATTAAAAATATCATTTGGCTTTGTCAATTTGTGTCACATATTATAGAAATTATTATAGAATTATAGAAAACAGCAATATTTATTATATACAGTAGGCCGGACGAACGCCCGTACATGGTATCTAGAAATAATCGCTAAATATTTCATGGGCAGGTAGATGACTAAACTGAATCGAAAAGTCCTCTACTATTTTGTAAATTTCCCCAATAGTTAATAGATATTAATCCTTAAAGATAGCCAAATACGCGCGCTCGCTCGGCCTATTACTGCGAAGTGTATATGCCTACCGATCGCTTGGCGCGCGGGCCTTGGGAGTTGGGGATTGGCTAGCAAGCGCCCCGCGCCGCGCACACCGCTACAAGCCACCATAGTTCGGACGGCGCGCTTGCCAGGCTATCCCCGCTCCCCACGACCCGCGCGCCAAGCGATCGGTAGGCGTATACACTTCGCAGTAATATTCGGCTATCTTTAAAGATTAATATCTCTATAGAGGACTTTTCGACTCAGTTTAATCCGCTCTATGTCCATGAAATATTTGGCGATTATTTCTAGATACTCTGTATTCATTGAAATATTTAACTTCATATTTAGGTATAGTTAGATATATTTCTAATTTTTCGAATAATATTACGAAAGCTTTATGTTTTGTGATAGTTGCAATACATGCAACTGCAATATGCAATATATCACTTTCATTAAACAATACGATATAAATTTCTGTTACTTTAATACATTTATATTTATATATTTTAAATATGTCATTAAAAATACGTAACTATAATAAATATGAGATATAATGTCAAATAAAAAGTATATAATAAAAATTATATACGTAAACACGGATTATCTTTCATTTATACTTTTTGTTATCAAATAAACGTAAAATAATTGTATGATTATTACATTTTTAATCGATTTTAATTTCGAATTTATAGAAAGATTAAAATCTTTAGAAAATTTTCAATTGTAAACGATTAGATTGTCTTTTAATAAATCCTGCTGCAGCTTATTTTGCTTATATAATTTCGTCGCAGTTATTCCGCTACAGTTTAACTTTTTTAAGTTTCAAAATAATTTCATTGAACGTATATTTTATTGAAAAATAGCTTGAAACACAAAGGACAAAATTATTTTTCATACTTTCAGTATTGAATGCAAGTATTATTTAAAATTTCTTTTCAAACACCCTAACAATCTCTCACAGTCTAAAACTTTTTTATTAGAATATTTGGAATATTGAAATAGTTAAGATAATTTTAAAACGTTTATAATTTTTCTCCGAAAACTTCTTACGAGTATAATATCTAGAACATTTTAAAAACTTTCTGTGCTCTCTCTCTCTCTCTTTCTCGCTTTATCTTCACGAGCTTTTCAATATTATATAAATGCATCTTTCATACTATCATGTATCATAAATAAAAACAATACAATGATTGATTAAGTATTGCAATCTCGTCGATCTCAGCCCGCACATTCGTATGGCATTCTCATGTGGGTTAATGAAATCCTCCTCCGCGCGAGCGACCTACCCCAAAGTCAGCTTGCGGCTGAAATCCGGCTTGACGTCTATCGGTGGAAGGAAGAGAGACTAAGGAGACTTCGCGCACTCGAGTAGAACTGGATCGCACGGAAAATCTTAATTTGACATCCGCACACCAGCACCTTGAATTTCCGGAGGTCTTTGCCCTGCCCCTGTCCCTTCTTTTCAAGCAGCTTACTTGCCCCCATCAACCTTCCCTTGGCATTCTCTCCCACTCGCAACCCCATCAGGAGCGAAGAAACTTCTCTGGCAGTCGGTTGTCGGCTTCTCTCGACTAGGGACATGCGCAGCGAGACACGGAACGACAGGTGCGCGCCGCGCCGACAACCGCGAATCGCTTAGTTTCGGGTAAGCGCATGATTCGCTTCTACCGCTCTGTTCTCACTTCGAGACGAGTCGATCCGCCAGTCGCTCGCGACTCTGTCTCTGATTCGGTTGTTCGCTTCTGCTAATCTCGTCATCAACGTCATTTTCTCTTCTGGTCTTCTTATGAAATCATCAACAACTGGAAGAAAGATTCTCTGTTGGTGACGATCGCACGATCGCGATTCCTCTCATCGTGGAGAGGATCATCTGTTATATCCCATCAGCTGTCAACGCCCTGAAACAAGGAAGACTCATCAGCGCTTATCGAGAGCGCACGTGTTCTTTCCCTTGTTTGCTTCTTGTCAATCTTCCTCCTTCGTTAACAGACAGATTTCTCTTCCAAAAGTGGCAAACGTATTATTTGGTTTTTCTCTTCATTAGGACATTCGTCGCGCATTATTTTCACCCCGATTATCAATTTAATAAGGCGATTTTCGTGAGGGTGCCGGTAAAAGTATATTAATCGTGCTAATAAAACAGTGTTCCGGCCGATTTCATCAATTCGACGGTGATTGTGAATTACTGTGATTACCTTAGTGAACGCGTACGGTGCTCTTGATGAATGTGATGCTCTAAGAAAGTTTAGACACGTTGATATTTCGGCATCCCAGGTGGATCCCTCTCGATCATGCACCGAGGACAGGATCTCTTCCGTACAAGTGTGGGAATGCGAGCAACCGCGGCAGTCGTCTTCCTGTTTCTCTGCGGATTCATCGTCCTACGCAGAGTCGAGGGTGAGTCAGCGACCTAAATTTCTCCCTCGAGATCGGCCCGCAAATAAATCTGGGATTACCACTAAGAGTTCTGTGAACTACCTACACGTATGATGCATCATATGCGTCTGACAGGTACTTGTCTAAACAAAATGTACGAACGTGGTTGAATACCGTGAAATATAAATTCAATGCGCAGTCTAATATACCGGAATAAATAGAACATAAAAGAAAACTCGAGGGAGAAATGTCCGAAATTATTCGGGATTGAGTTCATATTTCATTTTTATTGCTCCAAAGTAAAGATTGCGCTTTTTAAAAATCGCATTAAAATAATTATCTCTGTCTTTTCTCGATGTAAAAAACGAGGCATCTGCCACAATAAGCATAAAAATAAACTCTACCATGAAATCTACTTTACTTGCCGTCTAGAAATCATTTTAACATCCATAAATAAATGGATGTAAATGAGTATGACGCTGTCCGCGGAACAGTTTTCTTCATAGCTTTTAGTCATTCTTAATTTCGATTGTTGAAAGCTGCTATAATGCGTGTATTTACAAATATTTTGAGATTTTAATAATAAAATAATAGTAAAAACGGACAACGAAAAACAAAATCTAATTATGTGTAATGTTATATTTGAATAATAAAACACTTGGTATATGAAATCTTTATACAATGATCTTTATTCAATAATAAAATCTTAATATTTTTTGTTAGATTAAGATTTTTGTCATCTTTATCTTTTCGTTGGTATTATTATTATCTAGAAAAATGTAATTACATTGAATGAAGATTTTATATATATGTATATAAATGTTTTATAATTCAAATATAAAATTACATAATTAGATTTATATTTATATAGAACATATATAACATATATTTATATTTATATTTAAATTTAAATTTAAATTTTATTTTATATTTAAAGTGTCACCAAATATTCTGTTTCATGGACAGATAGAGCGGACTAAACTGATCCGAAAAATCCTCTATCATTTAGCAATTTTTGCAATAGTTAACAAGATATTAATTTCTAAATATTATCGAAAATTGGTCTTCGATTATTTTTTATTCAAATACTTAAGAATTTTTTCAGAATTTTTTCATCAATTTTTTAATACTACATTTTCTTATTTTTACTAATGTGAGAAAATATAATATTAAAAAATTCTAAAAAAATTCTTAGAGTTTTATAAGAAGAAAATAAACAATTTTTGTCTTTTGCAGTTTTTCTATAAAGTTGATAACATTTGAATAAAAAATTATTGAAAATTTTCGGCAATTCTTAATAATTAATACCTTGTTAACTATGCCAAAATTGCAAAATAATACAAGACTTTTCGACTCAGTCCGCTCTACCTGCCCATGAAATATTTAGCAATTATTTTAGGACCTCCTATATATAACATATTATATTAATAACAAAATATGTTATTTGCGTATTATAAATTTTGAAATAAGTGTGTTTATGATGCCATTAAAAAGAAACGATGTGAAAAAGGAAGCAAAAATAAAATATGTTGTCAAAATTGTTCGTGAAAATGACGAGAATTAGGATGGAAGAAAATGTACAAGCCAAGAAACACACACACAGCGTCAGACTTCTTAATGCCTGTCTGAAGAGTTGAAAAGCTCGACGGAAGGAAGCCGGCCGACGGGTGGAGAAAACAATAATGCTCAGCGACCAGAAATTCAGAGAAAAATGCTTTTATACGCGAGTATAATTTCCCCCGTGGAAAAGCAACGTCCGGCTGTCCCACCTGCGATTCAGCGAAACGAGATTTTAATGTTGCACGAACGTGGCGAACGTTCTCGCCGTTGCTGCAACTCCTGGCGTATACTACGACGGGAGCCTCGCGTGTTCAAGGCCGTGGAATAATAGCCGCCACCCGTCGCGCACAGCCCCCGGATGTATGCACGGCCATTGAAAATCAGATGAAAGGGAAAGAAACGGACGTGGTATCTGTACATCTTGAGGGGCTGCGGAAAAAATTCAAGTCGCACGCCATACACTGCGTTTACTGCAACCGCGATATATCGCGCCCATGTTATTCGATACATTGATTACGAGCACTACCGCGCTCGTAATCAAACTCCCGATTGAGTGAAAAAAGGCTGTCCTCGATTGCGCATCGCTGTGAATTTGTGACGGGAAAGAACGGAAAATATTTTCGTATCTTGTACGTCTGCATTCCAATCTCGAACGTATATTATTACACTTCAATGTCGTACGAAAGTGCAAACTGAGATCACGGATTTCACGAAAATCGATCAGCTACTACGAGACAAATGCCTCTCCATCCCTTCTTTTATCTTAGAGATCTTATACAGAATCTCTTTATGTAAAATCAATCGTTTTGTTTATACGTTTTAATAAAGAAATCTTATTGGATTTCAAAAATAGCGATATGCAGCTAGTACATCAATATATCACATACGATGAGCGGGCTCTTTAAATATCCATGAAGAATAAATTTACGCTGATCCTATCTACGCTATTATACACGATGCATACGTAGATATCTGGTACGGAAAAAAATGTATAAATCGTCGCGAGCTGCTTTCGTCACTGATGTATATCTTTGCATATAAACGACATCCTGAAAATCACTTAACGCCATTTTGCGACGTTAGTACCGTAACTTTCGTTGCACGAAACAATTTGGAACTGTGCGCGCCATATATCATCGCGTGTCATCGATACGTTCAGGAAAAGATTACCTGTATGGGATAATTAAAACACAGCTAAAATTGCAATTGAAATAATCTGCGCAATAACCGCAAATGTCAATCGTGAAAAATTATAATACAATAAAGAAATATTTTGACGAAATTACTTTACGATAAATCTTTGATATAATAGAAATAATATAGAAATTCACGCATTATTGTCTAATCTTTAAAAAAAATAAGTACATAAGATATGTATTATTAAAAATGATAAATATTTTATGATTCTAAACTGATTTAACGCAACTCTTTCATCACATTCTGATAAAATTAATTTATGATACGATATCTTGAAATAAAATCTTAAATGTATTATATAAACCTATTACGCTTGCACGTTATGCACGTAATTACGTCGGAAATGCTTCAAATTCTAGTAATCTGAAAGCACGTCACGTGTTGGCCAAGTCCCAAGCAAGTTCTAAATCTGTATGGCTTGCTTCGAAACAAATATAATACGGTAGGCCGCGAAACGCGTTCGCATGTGGCAAAAGTACAAGGAAAGCAAGTGCAACAGAAGCTTTCTAAAAGCGGCGACGATCGTATGGAACGCGATATGTCGTATCTATATATCGTATAATAGATATAGGAATACAATAATAGATACATAGGAATAATGTAAATTACAAAAGTTATATATTATTTCATAATGTGATTCAATACTGTGAAAAATTTTTGATTGAAGATGAACGAATCACATAATAGATTCTGATCATATCGATCAGAATTCCAGTCGAGATAACCAAATGTCCAAATGATGATCGGAATTCTGTTTGATATGATCAGAATTTACTGTTTCGTTCATTTTTCAGAAATTTTTCTCAATGTATAAAATTAGAAGTTGAGAGAGATCCGCTAAATTCAACGAAAAAAAATTTTAATTAAATAAATTTTAATTAAAGAATTCAATATATAAGAAAAATATGTATAAAAT
>NW_017259520.1:373278-380550 GCF_001594045.1 Atta colombica | reverse complement strand
TTTTTTTAAATATATACATAAATATTTCCATTTACATTTAAATTATTTAAATTAAATAAAAAATAATGCAAAAATCGCATCAAAGAAAAAACATTTAGCTGAATATATTTAACGCGCGTTATTATTTATTATTGTAATTTTTATAATATAACAAAAATGATTACATAAAATGTAGCAAAATTTTTTTGTGACTTTCCCCTTATTTGCAATCCAACATCGTGTAATAAATGAAAAAGCTTTTCAGCTTGTCACAGTTTCCAATAATAAACTTTTTAAAGATATCTATTCATCCTTTTCATAAAAATATGATATTATTTATATCATATGTATTTGTGATGCAAATTCTAATTCACGAGTATTTTAGATTCCGGCATATAAAATTTAGTAGATATTTTTGACTTGGGAAAAGAAACGTGAAACGATTGAAACGAAAGCTTTGCTACAAAGAAGCATCAAAGTTACGATACTATATATATAACATATGTAATACGAATTTCATACTTTTTCACATTTTCTATGCATGGAAAGTTCTTGATATTTTCTGAATGATCACACCAACATACTGCATCGTCATAGAAACTAGGAGGTAGAAAGTAGGAGTCGCAGGTATGACGAATATACTCTTTTTTTTTTTAGTATATTCAGATTTATATGTATTTGTTATCAAAATAACAAATATATCAAAATAGTAGAAATATAAAAAAATTACAAACTTTTTTAGGAAGTAAACAACATTCAGGGCAATATTGTTTTGATGATAATTGTTAAAAATATTAATGAGAAACATTCAAATAAGGTGAACTTTTATTATTCTCTTAAGTCATAATAAAAACTTATCATAAATACAATTATTAATTAATATCTTTCTCTGACTATTTTTTACATTAATATAGAGTTAAATTTTTAAAATAAAAATTTATTTTTAATATTTTTTCAATCTTACGTCAAATTAAAATTTATTCTTTGCATAAACATTTCCATAAAGCATTTGATTATTGACTAGAAGTGTTTCCAACTGTAAATTTTGTCGCGTTAAAATTAATGCGTTAAATTTATGCATTACTTCGTAATAGGACACCTAAGTTTATGAACTGCGAAATCATATATTTTCACGAGTATCGTGATATCACTATCTCGCATTATTTCTCTTTGCGCGATGAAAGTGAACTATAATATAGTGAGGCTTTTGTCACGAAAATAGTTTGTTACTAGTTTCGTTTCAGATTTTGTTTCACGGCAATCAGAACTTCTGACAACTTTTGTAAAGTTTTATCAATTTACATTTAGAAGGATACTGTCGAGAGATATTAATAACATTCACACTGTGAATAGAAATACGTCTAAATACTTACTTCTCATTGAAACTTTTGCATAAAGATAAGCAAAAGTACGGATTCCCTCGATAATGCCATGTCTTCTTGTATTTTTTTTTGAACATTATTTTAATAAGCTACTTGACTTAAGGATGGACAGTATTTCCACTCTTAACAGAGTTGCGGCATAATTATTCGGAATAATTATGTGAATCAACGAGCCGTGAACAACGAGTTCTATAAACAGACACTTCTTTATACGATGCTCTTAAACGTATCGTTTTAGACATAAATATTTAAGATCGCAATTTGTTTTCTCTTGGCAGAAAAGGAGATCGTATTTTATCTAAATAATTATTAATTACTTTAATAATAATGATTGTAAAAATAAAATTGAAAAATCGAGTTTATTCAAAAATAAAATTGTTGTTCAAAAAAATAAAAGAACTATATGATCCTTGTATTATTAATTTTCAAACTGCATTAAAACTGCGTATATAGGAGGGAGACAAAATAAAAAATTAATTACTCCTAAAATACATTTGTATTTATTAAATCGATTGTGAGAACATTATATATAATTATCTCGAATGAGATAATTATATTTTAGCCGGTAATCTCAAGTTTCGTGTTACTCACTCGTACTCTTACATAACAATAGAAATGCACGAAAACATCGCGGTTCTATTTCATGCTTATCAATTCCGCTAGCTTGGGAAGTTTAAATGAAATAAGTTTTTGGATATAGGTGTAGTGTATGTATGCCTTACATAACTTTGGCGTCATCCCCGATGGCGCCGGCTCATTTCACGGCAAGTATGCTGCAGACGGAAATAATTACCCTCATCACAGGTTCACACGATAATAATATTTAGGTGCGTATTTTTCGCCCCCGATACTTCGCAGCGAAATACGTATATCTCTACGTATTGAGTGTCGCGTATAATAAAGGCGCTGTGTCATAAAATACGTTTTAATTCTTTTTGTTATTTCGCATTAGAATTGTTGCAAAAACCTCTATTGCCTCGTAAACTATGCAAAATCTCGGACGTTACTTAATTGCGAATCGTACGGTTTACCAGCAAGTACATTTACTTTTGTTTAAATTGCGCAGCTCACACGAACGGTTGCGGTCTTTTGGTTTTCCAATTATAAATTTACACATTTTGAAGGGATAATCCTTATCGAAATATATCGAGTGATATCAATTTTGGCCGATGTAAATTTTAGGCAAGGCATCGATAAAGCGAGTTAGTTTGCGGATTCGATGAATAGTCTTACGATATATGTCTATTCTAGAATAGGAAGATTATATATAGCAACATATGTGTACTCTCTGCCCACACGTATATGCTATATATACGTAAAGTGATACAAGTTTCCAATAAACTCAAGTGTATGTGTGTGTGTGTGCGCACGCGCGCGCGCGCGCGTGTGTGTGTGTGTGTGTGTGTGTGTGTATACAAATTTTCCGAGCTGTGTTTATGGAATTAAAAAAAAACGTAAATGATAAGTTAATAAATCTGACATAAACATAAGCAGATATAAATAGATAATAATAAACAATATTAGACCACTGTGAATGTACAAATAATGAGAAGAATTTCGATTTCAGTTAAATTTAAATAATATTTCTATGAGAATCTTTATACATATCCAGTTCTGTAAATTGCGCTTTATAATTTTCAGTCTTGAAATTTTTAATTGAAGTAATATCACAAATTAAATTAACAAACGGTTTAATGATATTGATGCTAATAAACATCTTAAAGAGCTGCATATAAGTAACATAATTAAAAAAATTTATGATTGTAACATATTTTTTGTTAATTATGAAAATTTATCCAATGTTATTTGATATACTTTTTTATTATTATTTTTAGTAATATTATTATAACGAGAAATATGTATAATTTCATAAAAGTAATATGTATTATGAATATAATTATGAAGATCAGATTTAAACTAGAGCACAATTTTTACACACACGTAAGTAATCTATATATAAATGAAATAATTTAATATAATATAATATTAAATAATCCGTTTTTTTTAAATAAGTATTGATATCATTAGAAGTTAGAATTATAGACAAAGCTTTACACAGCTTTAAATTTATGGAATAAATATAATTATTTTTTTTACGAAAAAGGAAAAGCAAGCAGTTTACGAAACATTACATCCGAATTTAGTATGATCCGTATTATAATATATAACATATATTGTCGTGAAAAGAATTTTCGTTTTTCACCAAACGTTATAAATTGCAGAATTTTTACTGAAATATTATATTATTAGTAACATGATACTTTTAACAATAGTTGGGTAAAATTTTAAGCCACATAAAAAAATATATGACATATTGTTATTAATCGGTAACATTAAGAGACAGTGAAATATCATTGTTATCCAAAATAAAACGTACACAATCAATATTAGTGAAAATAGTTTAATTAATAATGTTAACATGCCCGATTATTGTCAGGAATATCACATATTAAAAGATCGAATAGTACACAAGACGAATGTTTTAGATTAAAGTCCATGATTTGTATTTTCTTGTAATAAGATCATAAAAGCATCGACAATTAATTTTAGTTGATGGATATAATAAATTTGTACAATTTTTATCGTGTAATTTTTATCGAAATTGTTTTTGGACATTAATAATAAAACTTTTAACATTCACAAACTTATTGGCTTGTTTTTGAAAAGAGTCTACATATCGTTATATGAAAGCTTCAGTCGTATCTGAGAACATTTTCTCTCCGAAGTATTGTATACACATACATATTGTATACACAATATGTAGAATAGACTAAACTCATATACTTTATTCAATTAAGCAATTTTTCGTATTTCAATATAAACTATTCCAGTACAATATTAGGCAAGATGAAAAAAAATGATTTACAGAGATACAAGATAAATTAATTAAATATTATAATTATAATTAATCATTAAAAGATTATATCGCAAAGTCATCAATTATGTATTTATTTTCACGAATCATTTTAAAGCCGTGATTTATATCGGTTATATTATATAACGTATTCTTATGACATGATAAAAGTTACAAAAAAGATAAAAACTTTTTAACGTCAGAAAAGAATTTTCACGGTTTATCGCACAGAATTAAAATTTAATCATAGGTTAAATCCAAGTCTATTCACATTATCATATATCAATATTTTACGTATATAATTAGTGCATGTTAATGTTTTTCATATAAAAAAGTTTAACGATGATAAAGATCATAATAAAATATTAAAATATCAAAAAGTTTCAAGAAAATTCAAATTAATAAAATGTCAAAATAGCCGTATCGTCCCTATAGGAAAATAATGAGAATGTATTTTGCATGTGGTGTTTAAATTTTAATTTATTATTAGTTGTTTACTAACACTGAGATAAGAATTATGTCTGATCAAAATGTGAAAAGGAAAATTCGGGAAAATGTTTGAAATGTTTCATAGAATCATCGCTGGTAAAGTATAAACACTAATTATATGATGAAATATTATTACTACATTATTACTACTACACTGATAAAAAAAGTGCTTTAATACAATAACAGTTCCATTAAACAAATATTAAACGTGACTCACTTCTACATGATTGTTATAAATATAATAAACATTAGATAGTTTATTTTAATTACGAAGATAATAATTAGTTTTACACACATATCTTTAATATCATAATAAATATCAAATTTATAAACCAAATTAATGTTTATTTGAAACATCTCTAAAAATTAATTATATTGAAGTCAGTTTTTATTTCTCTCTATACAAATGATTTACAACAATAACATGTGTATATATATAAATAATGAAGTTTGTACACGTGTCATTCAAACAATACTCGTTAAAATTAACATGTGTGAAATGGAGAATATATCTCTACAATGCAGAGGTTATCGCCTATAATGTTTGAATTTGATATTACATATCATAATGTTGTATTTATGTCGTACTGATGTATAACTATGAATTAGATGTGCAGATTGCAATAGTTGTTCATCGTACATTATCATCATATGTGAATACATATCGATCGTATTTTGATGAAGATACTGATTATGAGTGTGAATATGCTCATCAACTTCACATTGAATTTACTACATTGTTACGTAGTTATATTGCTATGTTATCGCGATGAAATACAATGAAATTATATTTCTTAGTTTACGTATCGAGTATAAATTAAGATAACTATGACGTGATTTTTCTCCGTGATTTATTTACATATGCTGTATTATCATATGGTGATAATACAAATTATGGTAAAACAAATGTATTCCTTCTTCATTATTTATTACTATTTTTCAACAACACTATATATATATTCATAAAAACGTTCAATCCTTGAATGTAAACTGATTATGAGATATTAGTTATTACTTTTATATAGATTACTTAAATAATGTATATTTAGCATATTACATTTCTTTAGATTTTTCGTGCACTGAAATACATAATAATTCAAATATACTCTAAATAAAAAAAAAATCATATCTTAATTAATGCTTAAAACTGAATTTTAAGCATTAAAAGACAATAGTAAACGAGCGAGAATTAATAAAAGCTCGGTTGATAAAACATATCACGTTATATTCCATCGTGATATGGAAGACAAATGATTACAAATGTTATGACATTTTATGTCACGCGAAAAGTTCTTTGTACTAGTGAAGAAACTATAATGAATCGTTACATACAGAAAGAATGAAATTTTGGCGGTATAATACAATAAATTATAAATGAAAGCGGAGAAAAAAGTTAATGTTTAAATTTTAATTATTTGCTCTGAATTGATTTATTTTTTAGTAAATCTGAAGTATTAATTTCTGTTCTTCGAATTAGTTGATTTATTTATAATATTCCGTGATTTATAAAGATAACTGAAAAATATTTTCGGATAGCGATTGTATTAACACGAAATGTACTATAGCTTTGCAATTTTCATGCTAGTGAAGAAATGACATGGAAATACGTTACGAGAAATGAACATGAGAAAAAGTTACATTTACATTTATTTGAATTAAAATTGTTTCAGACTTATGTCTCGTCGTCTCTCATTTGCTGTGGTGCTGTAATCGCGCAAACGACGAATTTGCATATGGATATAAAGAATTTTATTTCTCTTTTCCGGCAACACACATATTGTCGTTATGGATTAATTTTAAATACGCACGCAAAGCTTTACGCATTATAGTAATATTTTTTGAAATTCCTCTTGTAGTAGATGTACATAAAAGAAGTAAAAGTATGAGCTCAGAAAATATGAGTTGATTCATGCGAAGTATAACAATCCCGCCATTATTTTCAAGAGAAGAATTATAGTTACAATTTCTTATTCTTTATTGTAATAACATTCTTATTATCAAGTTGATTTTATATATTCAAAGTTGTTTTCGAGATTTATCTGTATTTATAGTATTATCGTACTATTTTTATTGACAATGAAAACCTTTTTAGAATGCATGATGATATATTTTTTTTACTTTTAAAAAGCACTTTTTTTGTAGATGCGAAACTATTATAAAACTGATCATATCCATTTTTACTTTTCTTAATATAAGAAATTATATTGGAAAAATAAGACAACTGAAACGAATTAATTAATTCGATTAATTCTCTTATTCTGCATATATCAAATTTCTTCTGATTGCGTTATCAAAATTATCATTTTATATATATAGAAATATTATCATTATATATATAGAAATCAGTGTATGTAATTGTATTTTCGTTTTATTTTTGCAAAAATGAAACTATATTTATTAAAGAATTTTTTTGTTCAAGTTTTAACGTTGTTGACGTAATACTTTTTAATAGGTCTAATTGTTGATTATGTTGTATACATACAATTTTTATATTCATTTTAATTTAAATTTTATAAAACATTAATCATAGTATATTACATATTTTTTTATTAATAAATAATTATAACT
>NW_017259520.1:359702-373178 GCF_001594045.1 Atta colombica | reverse complement strand
AAATATAATTTTTATATAAATTATATATAAATTTTTCAAAATTAATTCATATAATCTGCAACTATTTATTAAAAAGGAAATACCTACAGCAAAATGGATTAATTATTATCAGGTTTAACTCTTTTGCATTATTGTAGAAAGAAATTAAAACTTAAAAAACTTCATATCGAAAATATAAAGTTTATCATATTGTGTTCATCTTCCGCAAACTTTTAAATTTGATTTTATATTGCATTATTTTTTCACATTACTTCGCGTACTGTCGGAAAACTGTCGCAATCAGAAAATTTAAACTCTTTTCTAGTATCAATGTAAAAAAATCAATACTGATATCAGATGCTTATATTATACGCAACTATTTGTAGTCCAATCGAACGTGCTGTAACTCCTGAAATTCTCGAAACTATGATTCTAACCGCAGCAACGTATCCAATGTATTTTATATTCGGGATGCTTATAGCGTTGTGCATAAAACACCACTGTATTCTCTCGTGTGTCTTAAAATTTACAATAACCGTAACGACTTGACTTTACGCGTCGCTGAAAATTTTTGTATGTCACGTGCCATGCACGTTCCATTTTGCTTATGCTCGGCCCGCGTTTCTCGGCGCCTAGCTGACACGTTAATTTGTAAGCGTGTCAACCGCGGCCCCGTTTGTCTCGTGCATGCTGTTAATTGCGAGCTCGCAGCACTGTCAAGTGTGCTGAACAGCCTGCTTAATGATTATATTAATGGATCAAACATTCGCCGCGAAGTTGAACGTTTTACGCAAAATTAATCATGTAGTATGATCTAATTAATTTATTAGACGATCCTAAACGATAATAAACGATATGTTATTGTGCTACATGTCATCGTGCGGATAAAAAAATCAGCAACCTTTTAAAGCGCAATTTTCTAGTTACATTATATCATATATTAAATATTTATTCTACAAATAGAAACGCATATACATTTTTTTAGATATACTTACAAAATATCCCCGGATTTTCCGTAGAGACTTTAACAATGTGTCCTATGAGCTATACAATAATCATGAATTCATGCATAAATTTTTCACTTAATATATTATGCGATTCTAGCTGACAGATTTGATAAGTGAAGAAAAATATAAGATTTTCAAAGAAATATTCATATGTTATCGCGATTTAAAACCTTAGAAAGATTTTTATTATATCAGAGCTAGAAAAGAAAGAGAAAAAAAATAAAGAGTGAAAGAGTTTCAAAGTTGTAAATCCGATATCTCTTTTACGCGCAGATATGATAAGAAAACATTTTGCAAAGTATGAATTTAACCAAGAATCGTATAGCTAATCTGTAAAAGAAATTATAAGAAAAGTAGAAAATAAATTTGCAAACATTTTATTTTTCTTTTAACTTAGGATTATTTAAAACACAAATCAGTTATATATAATAAATCAGAATTAAAAAATGATTAAATGTCAGAATTTTTCGACAAATATTTGATAGGATTTATTAAAATTTAATCCATATTAATGATTAATTATTTGATTTACTATTGAATTTACATTTATTATTGAATTTTTACATATAAAATATTAAATTATTTGTGTTTTTTTTACACTACTTAAAATTACTACTTAAGTCTCTCATAAAAATATTAGTTCATAATAAATGTAATAATTTTTTTGCTTCTGTTTTTCTAATTTACATTATGACTCGTCTCTTTCTTTAACATCGCAAAATTGAAAGATTGAAATGATTGAAAGCATTGTACAAGTTAGCATGGTGTCTACACTTAGGATAGTGAGTTTATTGAAATAACATGAAATGATCCTGATATAATTCTTCGATAATAAAGGAGAAACATTGAAGGCATATGTGGATAGACATTCTCATTGTACGTGATATATGATTGTACGATTACTAAGAACGGCATTGCGGCTTTTGGGAGATTAGCACATCGATCAATATTCCTCTCGTGATATATTCGTCACTTACATCGATGCGACATTTTGTAAAGCACTATAATGCTTATTATAATAGACAGATAATGTAACAAAACTACAAATTATATAAAATAATTATTTTTTATCAAATAATTTTTGTTCAATTTAATTTTCAGAATTTTGTCAACTTCTTTTTATTTTCTGTTTTTTTTTACAAAAGTTACACTCTTTGTAAAATGTGTAATTAAATGCAAAATTAAAAAATTAAAACAAAAGATTTAATTGATAAAAACTTGTGTTTTTTCCATTTTCATATTAATATTTTAATATGAAAAATGTAATAAACGTTGTCGAAAATTTTTTTTTAAATGTTTCGCGCAATCATATTAGGAAAAGTTATTTTGGGCATAAGTTAGAGACATAACTACCGTGAAGTAAAATGCATAACCGAGTTTCCAATAGTGACCGATATGAGATCACATAACTTACGCTAGTTTAGATTCAGCCAAACTTCGTTGTACGGAGTTTACTTAGGCTCGATGCAGAGAGATTACGAAAGCTGTTAGAATAGAAAGGATAATTCCGGTATGTACACCGCACCTATCAAATCTTAATTTATTAAGTATTATTTACTCTAGGTTTAAAGTAAACGAACTATATCAGTAAAAACTTTGTACTGTTTACTACTGTGAAAAAATATTAGAAATCCGAAATATTTATTTTTTATATTAAAAAATAAACTTTTTGAAATCCTTGCATTTTTGCCGTATATCCCATAGGTGTGAGATATATAGCTAGTCATAGGAGAGGGGGGGTATGCACGGCATAAAAAATTTATAAATAATACATATAATAAGACGTAAAATGATATAATAACTTATAAAATGTTTATAAAGTTTTATTAAGAAACAAGAATGGTAAATATATATAATATATAATATATAATATGAAATAATAAATAATAATTACAATTTTCTTACATATACTTACATATATTACAAATGACATGAGGTATATATTTCATATAATGCGTTTATTGCACTGAATTCAATCTGCACATTTTATATGCTTTGGGCATAAATCCCTTTCGCTAAAAATGCCGCATATCCCAAACAGATGAAATATACAAGACAACAAACTAAACAAAGAAAGCAAAGTATTTTTGCTATATAATATGCTTTACTATTCCACTATACGTATGTATCACGAAATAACTACTAAATCTTTTGTACGCCCTACAGTAATCATTTTACGTAGACTTTAATTTATGATGGCGTTACTTATTACAGTGACAAATCGATTCAACTCACAATAATTTCATTAATATTAATAGTATAAGAAACTGAAATCATAACATAATACTAATATAACATAAAGGCATGTAACAGAATAGTTGCGGGAAAATTATCCTCACTTTTTCTATTTTTTCTGACTTCTGCGGTATAAATCCCAGCGCGGTGTATTACCGCGCCGGAATTACCCTATATAAAATAGTCCCTAAATCGAAACAATCGCATCAATTCATAAGTACAAGAATGCAATGCGTTTTGTATACCAATCGCGTTTGTCCCTCATAATTTGTAATTTTAATCTTCATTACGATACGTAAGGATATTTAAGTTTTATATAACAATTCTATCATTGGATACACAAAGCATGATACATAAAAATATAATAGCAAAAACATATTCAAATAAAAATTAATGCGGATAATCCATTAACGAATATTTTATTGAAAATCTTTCTATTTTCTTTCTATTTTCTTCTATTTTCTTATCATTTTATTTATGTTTTATTGCTTTTTTCCAAGTTTAGGCACATTAAATGATGGCCAAGTATTAATACATAAATGTTGAATTTTAAATAAAATTTAGATTTAATTAAAAAAATTTTTTTTTAAATAAAATATCCGTTTCATTATATTTCAGTTATATTTAAATTTGTGCAAGTAATAAATTCTGGGAAAAAAATTTATACAACATTGAGGGATACACAGATAATTAATGCCACAGATAACTAATGTCAAATTCTATGATTATTCCATTTAATAATTAACGTTTGATTCAACTGATTACTTACGCTGGCTATCAAGAGATGCAGGAAACGATGAGACATTCAGAAAACAATGAATCTCGATGGCAAATCTACATGTAATGAAACCTCAGATTCCCAGAGCTACAGTTCGCTAACTTACACAAGAGAAATGGAACTTGCTAGTTAACCACTTTGCTATATGTATATAATTCTGTTGACTTACCTCTCTATGTGAGTAAATTCTGTAATACTAAGTATATAGGATAATAGACAAAAATATTCGTTTAGATATTATAATTTTGTATTAGAAAATAAAAGAAATTATTGTATATACTTTAATTTATATAATATGCATTTCTACATTTAAATAATAATAATTTTGCAAGAACGAAATAATAATTTTATATTAATTGTGTAAAAATTTACGATTATTCGTTGAAAAATTTATTGTTAGAAATATTTTTAGTTAACTTTTAAGCAGAAATATATATCTAGAGAGGGCTCTAAGGAATTTTTAACACTAGGCACAAGAAACGAAGCATCTTGACATGATGATTAATGAATTAATTTTCAATACGATAAATATCAGAAAGATTTAATTCATATTAAATAGAAACTTTTAAATTAATTAAATGAGAACTTTAAAATGTAATGCTTAAATCCTAATTAGTTTTTAGGATAATATTAATTTCATGACAGTTTATTTTGCACTATACGTGAATATTGAATATTGAAGTTCATTTATCGCAAAATTTGTCAGTTAAATTTCCAGCGATTTATTCGCCTCATACTACTGTTATATCTCTCTCGGTGACGAAACGGAAAACATTGATTTTAACGATTAAATGTATGACAAGCAATTTATTGCAGGTTATGTCGAAATTGAGTGTAACGTATACATTTATTCCACATATTTAATCACGATGTTAATAATTTTTATCGTTTTTATGATGATATTAAAATTTTAATTACATAATAAAAATATTATCTATTTCAATTGACAATACATCGCATTGCATAATTATTATCATAAACTTATGTCTATAAAAGCAAATGTTTCGTAAATTAATACAAGATATACTATTTATATACAAAAGACATAATTTAATAAATAAAAAATCATATTATTCTGTTTCTTTATGAGTTCAATATTACTTGAGGAATAATTATTTGTTATATTATTAAAAAATACAACCTGAAATTTATGTTTAAATTGCTTTGTATATGTTTTGTTAATAATAAATTTTATAATTTTAAGATTTTTATTATAATTTTGAGATTTTTATTGTATCATAATGACTTTAATATAATAAAATATAGATTATATCAATATATTTTTTTGTGTATTCATTTTCGTATCAATTCTATCTTTGCTCTCAAAATTCGCTTATGTTAGTACTTTACTATTTGTCGTTACAAATCGCGATTAAACCATTTGAGACAATTAATTCGATCGTTCTTCCAAAAATATCAGCTTTATTTTATCTCAATTAAATTAAAATTTAAAGCATCAGGAGACACGGTAGTCTCTCGGCATTAAGCCAAGCTCAATATAACATACAATAGAATTAAATATGATCAAAATATAAATTTTGCTTCTAGCCATCCATAGATAATGTAAAGTATTATTAATTATTAATTAATATATTATTATATCTATTTGTTCCAAATTGTTTAGTTTTTAAATTTATTTAAAAATTTAAAAAATAAGACAATTTCAAATAAATATGAACTATAATTGTGTTGTAATAATGTAGTTCATACCTATTTGAAATTATTGTCACTTTCGATTGTTCTTAGCGGCAAAGCAATACTGTTTATATAAAAATCCTAGAATTTATATAAAAATCCCATTTTTTTAAATCGTGTTCTTTAACCAACAAAAAATGTGTGAGCGACGCTTTTATTTATTATTGCGTATAAATTTTCTATTAAAAAATCCAATTATTTGAATAATTTTTCCATCCTCAATAATTAAATTGTTTTTTACATGAAAAATAAAATAAAAAAATTATGACATTATTGAGAAAGAATATTATAATTTCAGACAAAAATAAAAATGATTTTCAAAAGTAATTATAACTCTGAAACACATAAAAATATTTCTCTTATGATGAAGTTGTGTGTGCAGCAACAACAATACAACTTTATAAGTATTTCAATCATTTTCCTCTACTAATATTATTTGAACGAAAATACTATGCGGTTGAATATATCTAACACAATCTCGACTTAAATCGAGCTATCGTGCAATGCTTTAATGAAATCCAAGATATTCGCTCTCTCATTCAGTGTCATTTACACGGAGTACCGCTGAGAATTCTAGATTTTATTGAGACACTTTGAGAAATATTTGTTATTTTGCGCAAATAAATTAAAACGTAAAGTAAACTATAACAATAAAATTACAGATAATAAGTGAATTATAATTCTATTGAAAGTGTATATAGGACATATCAGAGAGAAATAATTAAAAATACGTTATCAGATTGCTGCTTAAAATATAAGTAAATTTTCTCCAAGTATTTCGTAATTATTCAAAGCAGTCTTTTATCTCCACAACAAGCATGGAATAATATATGTTCACGATGTTGAAAATATGAAAATAAATTATATTGAGGAATAGCAACCTAGCGAATACCTTAAGTTAAACTATCTGATATTATTACATCTACTGTTATGTCGTTCTTATTTTATAAAATACTTCTTAACAACAACGTAAATATCATCGACGACCGTTTACCATAAGTGCATCTTTACTTACGATAATTTGAGACTCAAGCAATAATGCACCTTGGCGTATGAAATTCCAGATGCTCATCCGAACCTGACAGTTTACCTTTCAGCCTGCGCGATGATCCGACGCGATAACGGAAATTTAAATATTTGGTAGACCAATGGTAGACCTCTGCATACGTGGTGGATATACTATAACCTTCTTCATGATCTACCATCCCTGTATTGGCCGCGACGGCTAAATTCTCGGTCGGTTGAGACTCAAGACACGAACTCAATTCTGGATCGCTGCGAGCACTCCACCCATTTAGGAACAACGGCCGCACTCAATCGTGTCGACTTCACTGAATCCCATACAGAGTGTCTTAGAAATTTCGCTGCTTTTTATTCACGTTTTCTTCAATGAATTTAGATTCAATCTTTTCATGAAGAAAAAATAACGGAATTTAATAGTTTTTAAATTATAAATAATGCCATTATGTACAATAGAAGATGAAGGAATTTTATATACATACGAAACAAGTTACGTTTTATAATGTGAATATATATATTTAGATATATGAAAATCCTTTACTGAGATTAAAATATCATGACAGTTTTACATAAAAAAGTTACAAAAATAGCAGAAAAATTTAATGCTAAAAATATATCTTTACGAAGAAAAATTAATTAAGATATTTAAGAACGTACATAGATAGAACGTGACGAGAATTTTAGCACACCATGTACGTTAGATAAAACGGAGGCTTATCGTAGTCGGAATTAGGTTCGCAAAGAGTAAAAGAACGTTGCTACATCATTACGGTAGTTCGTCGGTTGCTACTCAGATTTTCTTCTTCGTCGTTTTTCAAACTCAGATAAAATAGATGGAATAGTCGATGATAACATGAAAAGTATCCGATATTGATTTTCAGTTTAGTACTTCTTCGAGACAGGTGAGAGGATGAATCTATCCCGTAAAAGATAAAGCGTGTTAGATATTAGAACATATTGAGAATGTATACGTGATATATGTATCTGTTTAGATAGATATTAGGTGTAGTAAAAAGAAATCCATTATTTTTCCGTTCAATTTCATGCAAGAATAATGGATTTCTTTTTACTACATCTAATATGTAGAAATATTGAGATATTTGTTAAAGAGATATGAAACAAATTCTACGAAAAATTAAATTAAAAATAAAATTCAATTTTTAAGTATAGAATAGCTTCAATATTCAATATATCAATCCACGTTATAATTCAATATTTGATTTAAAAATGATAATATTGATATGAGAGTTAATAATTGTTTAATCATGCGTAAAATATTTGTAATATCCGTTTGTTTGACGAACGAGAGAACATTTTTCGTTATCTATTGCATAGCAAAAAGATAAACTCGCTAAATTTTAAATAGTGTTTTTGATGAATACTTTATAAAAATAGTTCAAGAGTGAAATAAAGAAAAATTCTTATCATTGAATCTTCGCTCCCCGTCCGCGATACGTATCTAACATTTCATTCAGATTTCATCGCAATCGATTCAACGATTCAGCTACAATTTAGAATGCGGACATGTAGATGCACGTGCATAGCATCGCGAGGAATGATTGAATCACGATCGCGAGCAATATCGTTCAGCCTTTGAATATGACGAATCAGTTTACGCGTGTACTTTTATTCTTCGCACGTGACTAATTTTATATAAAACTTAATGCGTTTTGAAATACTTAAAGCTTTAGTTGCTGCCGCGTATAAATATTTCCAATTAAGCTGAATGCATTTTAAGAGGCAGGATAAAAAGCCAAAAAGACGAAAAACACTAAATATATAAATATGTTTTAGTTGAAAATATTAAAAATAAGTTCTCAGATTGCACCTTTTTGAAAAAAATAAAATTTTATATGCTTTTACTTTTTTTGCTCTATCTTAATCCTTCAATTTATCATCAGAAATTGTATGTTTTGTATAACAAAATAATTTTATTCTTTATCGAATTAGCTTCTAACAAGAAGGAAAAGGATGACAACAAACATTTTTGCGTTTACGCGATATAGAAACGCGAATATCGTAATTTCGTACAGCTTGTTCAGAAAATTCAGTAATAACGAGCAAATGTTTATCTTAACAAAAAACTAAGTTCCCACAATTAGAAAGTTTCGTCCACGAGAAAGTGGAGACTTTACGTTTAGTAGTAGTTCGAGTATATATTCCTCCTCAACTTGCTATTCGCCAGGCACACGGGTGTTTACTTCGACGCAAATAAATTTTCTAATCAAGACCGCGGATTAAAATGCTCTCTGCGAACTGTGTAACTTTGTCGATCGTGTGGACGCAATAAATCGATCGTAAATTTTTTACACGTTTTCTCACGTTTCTTCTCACTCAATCTTGCACTCTATAGTTGATTGACGAATCACTCCTCATAAAAAAACAAAACCGAAACGCAATCCATTTATGTCACATCTTTTCACGATTGTGCGCAAACACGCATATCGCGCGTTTAATTAAATTTTAAATTATATTTAATTAAATTTTAAAACACATTTAAGGTCTGTATATTAATTCACATATTTTTTAAGTGTTGTTCTCTTAAGCCACAATAATTATTCGTGTTTGACGAAAATTTAGTTAACTTAATTTAAGAGAATTTAACAAATATTGACATTTGATGTAAATCAAATTACATAACAAGTAGTTATGATTATCGATCGATTTTTCCATTCATGACCCAGAATTTCTTATTGAGAAGAAATATCTTATTTTCCTTGAATATTTTATACTGTCAGAATTTTCTAATAGAGCTTCACTAAGTTTCCTCTCAGCAATTTTTTTCTAGTTCTGCATTAAACTTTCTGCTAATAACAAACTTCGGAATGCTTTAATAATGAAAGGATTTATTGCTCGTTGTTCCTTTTCTCGCTGAACTAAGTTAGCGAATTGAATACGAAGACAAATGATAAACGCGAGAAAAAATGGTTTAAAAATTGATTTTCTCTATTGCCAAAACAACAGAGTTTAAAATACAATTCATGTATTCGATGTGAAGAATGTTACGCGGAAAATATATCGCTGAAAGTTTTAATTGCTTAAAAATGAACAAGTCACTGTAGCACGAAAATTGTCTCGCCATAAACGGCAAATTGAAAAGCATTTTATTATGATTCAAATATTTAATTTAAGATGGTGCCGTGCTATTGGATTCTCATTTCTTTAAAAACGGTCTTTATTCGCGACAATCCAATTTTTTTTAAACAATACTACTCAAATAATCAATGCAACTATTCTTGAGCCTATTTCATCCATTTTATATTAGAAAAAACATATGAAAAAAATGTGACATGACATGTGAAAGCGAAATCCTATGTTCCGCGCTGCGTACAGCATCAGTTAGCGGAAACGTATTTTACTATAGACACAATCCCAGCGCTGAAAATAGCGTTAGTTTCGTTGACATATTGGTCGCTATGTGTACGAACCAAAGTTCCATCGCTTTATACTTGATTCGTTGATTTTCAAATGTCCTTGCCTGAAAGGGCCACAGAGTCAGCATTCTTGAATATCAATCTGGTGAATCGGAAATGTAATATCCGTTACGTATCTCATGGATGTCAGTAGATATCTGCATGAAGTTATGACAATGACTCGCATATATTTTCTATGTGCTGAAGCATACTTATTAACCTATTTCTTTGCAGACAATAACGGATTTGTTATACTATAAAAGTCAATATTATTTAATGACTAACGTCATAAAAAAACGTAAAAAAATTTTTTAAATTTAAAGGTTACTTTAACTATAGGTTACTTTATCTAAGGTTACTTTATCTACAGAATTAAAATATTTAAAATTCTTTTTTTATCATCGATGATGAGAATAAACATTGTTGCATGATATTGTGGTGAAACAATCGTAAATAAAGTTTTATCAAGCTTTATTTATGTAGAAAAGGAATATTTAAAAAAGTAATTATCAAAGCAATACATGAAATTTTAATTAATTTTATCTATCTTTATTCTTTTTACAAATTCAAGTGCAAAACACATATTTATGTATTTATATAAAATAGTCAAAAGTATTCTTTTTGGTATTATTAAAAATATAGCAGTTATTTCAAATTTCACACTTTACATTAAAATTTGATATCGAAAAGATATATAAAATTGCATAAATTAAAAAATAAATGTGATAAGTTGAAACAATGATTACATGCAGTAACATTAAAATATATATTATTAAGCAAGTAGTCAAGCAAATATATAATAAATTGCGAAATGCTGCACAGTTTTAATAATCTTGTTATAGAAAATTAACGTAATACATATATCAGCCAAAAATAATGATAATTATTCTTGGTTGATGTACGTATTATTCGTATTATATGCAAATTGTTCAATAAATTAAATAATTTTATAATAAATTAAATATTTCATAATGAAATGATTAAAAATTTTATCAATCACGCTACATTTATATATTCTAAATAATCTAAATGAAAAGGATTTACACATGGATTATGGACAAAAAATAAAATGTTTGGCTAATATCGGATGGCTTATCTGATTATTAAAAAATTATACTAAAACTCAAAATGTAATTATATAAAATAAAGACATTATATGATATTCTTGTTTAAATTAATTTTTTTTATTTAATACAGATGTATATAATCTAAATTTCTTTTCTAAATTTTTAATATTTTTAATGTTGATATTTAAAAATATACGAATCCGTGAAATTCGAAATGTGCCTGGACATCTATAAAATTACATTTAAGTTTTGTTGAACAAGATCATGGAAAAACTATAAATAAGAATTTTGAATAATCAATGAATTCAAGCGCGTTATTGATTCATGAGATTAAACCAAGTATTGTTTGATGGACAGCTAATAATTGTTTCTGTTTGATTAAATTCATGTAATGATCTGATTGTGTGAATATGATTTATAATGTATTGTTTCATTAATAGTGTATAATATTAGATTCACTGTAATATATGCGGTTGAATATTATAGATCATTACAATAGAATTAATAAACATAGATTATTAGAATTAATAAGCAATGATCTGGAGATAAATTCATACATACTTGATATCTTTTTGTATTGCACATATCATTTGATTTCTCTTTTCCCGTCTCGTCTGTAAGAAATAAAAAATGCTTTAAGAGAGAAAAATGCTTCGCGTACTCAGGGATTCATTAAACATCTTTTCGATCTCTCACTTTGCTCAACTTTTTCGATCTTGTTCGACAAAACTTAAATGTAATTTTATACACATTCAGGCGCATTTCGAGTTTTACAGATTCGTGTATTTTTAAGTCCCAACATTAATCATAATTATAATTCGGGATATATATTCCATCTTTTACAAAAGCAGAACTTATGTGGTAAATGGTCGAATATTATCATCGCAAGGAATGAATTACTCATTTCTGTACATAAACGCATATCTCATTGAAACATCTCTACTGGGACATCTCTTCATCACTTTCAGGAAATTCTATGCCATGGTTTCTGCCACGATGAAAATGTCACATGACCTAATTTGTGAGACTTCCGACAGTACTGTAAAGGTTTGGAAACTGCGTTAACAAAGGTAAACTTTAGCCAGATTATCCAATTTTCTTTTATCAAATTTTTTGTATCTTTCCTTAGTTACTTGCGAATTGTGAGTTTATTTTGATTGCACTTTATAACACTTCGAAAACATTAATTTCTTGATATGATAGTTATGGGACAAAATATTTTGAAGAACTTTAATGCAAATCTCTCTCATTCGTTAATAAAACAATAAAGTATAAAATAAGTTCTATTAACTTTACTGAAGTGCATGGTGATAAAAATCTTTAAAATATTGTATTGTACCATAATATAATATTTTACCATGTTATCAGGATATAATATATAATATATTTTCAGGGTATAAAAAAAAATTCTCTCCATGCAGATATAAGAATTTTTTTTAAATATGAAAATTAGGAATATTTTCTGCGAATTATTGATCTAAAATTCATGTTATGTTTTTTTTTTAAATAAACTGTTATAAGAAAAACAAATAGAGTAAAAGAGTAATTATTCATGCAACATAATTATTATAAATGACTGTATAATGCGCAATCATCACTCCCTAAGCTTGTCATATGCAGATATATACCGGCTAATTTTCAACTAATAAATTATCGCGAAATCAATATGCTGTACTTGACGCATATTAAACATAATTACTGATATATATGCATAAAGCTGTATCAATTTCAAGGTATATAGCCGAAATAGATATGCATAATGTCATGTTAAAGAAAAATCTAATAAAAATACTTATTTTTAAAATTTAATGATAATAAAAGTTTGGGTAAATTAAAAGACACGTGTTTTTTTTACTGTTAGATCAACATTTCGCTAAAAATTTTTCTATTTTGATTTAAAAAATAGTATTAAGAGAAAGAGATTTTGATGTTTTAATGGCAAAAATCTAAGCTGATAATTCCTGGCTTAACATTTTTGTGATGTGCCACACTATCGACCATGTTAACAAACATCATATAGTTTCTTTTTTTTAAATCAATTTGCTACGAGCAATGGAACATGTGTTGAAAAAAAACATCGCTCTCTGTGACGGCTCAGACAGATATGCTCCGCACATATGTGTGTGTACACTTTAACGGACGGAGACATATGTTGCACTATTTCTATTTTGGAAAACAGCGATAAATACTGACAGGAAAAATATGATTTTTTTTACATCCTTCTACATATACAATACGTTCAAAACGCATTTCACGGATTGCAATAAAGTAATAAATTCAAA
>NW_017259520.1:335618-359602 GCF_001594045.1 Atta colombica | reverse complement strand
TATATATATATATATATATACAGAATGTCCTAAAATGATCATCAAATTTCCTACATAGGTAGACCGAAATCAACTGAATCAAAAAGTCTTGTACTTGTAGTTTTGCAATTTTCGCAATAGTTAACAAGATATTAATTACTAAAAATCGCCGAATCTGTGAAGTTATTGATATAAAATTAATAAATGTAACGGTAAAAATCTTATTTAGTAACTGCGAAATATAGATGAAAGATTAGTTAGAGAGCTTTGTAAATAATTATCACAAATAATCATGCCAATAATTGTGTCACTATAATTATGGAAATGATGTCTCGCTCCAGAAAACTTTCTAATGAAGCTGGGTGAAGATGTTGAACTTTGATACCATAAAGACGTATTCGCGATGAATTCACATACCCGAGCATAATGTCGAGTGACAGGCCATGCAGCAAGACAACATGAAAATGCATAAACTTGAAGGCGAAGTAATCAGGAACAAGCTAGTTACATTGTCAAGCATTTTGAATAAAGTAAAATTTTCTCCTGACATTTAAAGATTGTTAATTAAAATTTGGAACCACGAACTAACGTCAATAATTTACTTCTTGAATATTACATGAATGATATTAATCGAAAGTCTGCCGGTAAACCAAGTTCTCTCTAATCAACGCAAACTTGTTATAATTTCAATTCAGACGGTTATAAATTCATCACAACCAGTAGGCAACTATTGTAAAGCTATCGCAACTCACGACAGTTCCACTTGCATAGATTGACAAAGGCTCGTATTCATATTCGGTATTCATTATATGTAGCCACGTGATCCTCATATAACAACATTGATCGTATTATTTTAGGCAATTAAAATGTGAAAACCAAATCATAGTATAATATATAGGTTATAAATGTAGCATAAATTGTTAAAAATTTGCACGTAATAATACATGTAATTAAATATACATAAAGAATTGGACTTTATATTTTTAAAAACTTATTCTCGCACCATATTTTGCTTCAGTCAATCTACTGAAATTGCGAATCGTTGTTCGCGCCTTTGTAATCCGCGAACAGGAAGAGCAAATTTCGCACGCGATGGAATTTTAACTGGCCACTCCCAACCCTAGCTATCACGAAGCATAATCGTATTTGCTCGACTGTCTGGACGGTGATCGACAAAAGTGCTATTCGCTACCGCATCGGTATGCCCGGATCAATCTGCGTAACCTCGGGGAAAAAGTACGAAAGCGCTGTCACTCGAATGTAAACGAAACGAGTCTATTCATTCATCTATGTACACACACAATTCAGTACATGCACAAAGTAAATCGAGAAAAGTTTTTCGGAAATCATTAATTCCTTTGCTTTGTTTTATTTCCGTGAAATCTCGATAAAATTAAATCAGTTTTATGCATGGATTTTTTATTACAGATTGAATAATCTCAAACGAAATTTCTTTTTCAAGATAAGATAGAAAAATTATGTTAATGCAATATTTTTATTATAAAACAACAAATTTCTTAACCGTACACCACAATGCAAGAATGTTCGCAGCTAATATTTTATATTTTAATCACATAACAGTTAAATAAATAGACGTTTCAACCTAAATTAGATCATCTTCAGTATTATACAATTACACAATTACTTATTCAAATTCATATAATATATTATCGCACCAACGCAACAAAGAGTTTAATGTCTCGCGTTATAACTTGTAAAAATAATTCAACAGGACAATGTTAACAACAAGTTATCTTTTCTAAATAGAACCTTAAAAAAAAAAGATAGTCGAATATTATATTGTATTATATTCTTGAGAAATTGTCCATTGTTAAATTCAGTCAATTATTCCTATCCGTTCGTCCTTTTTAATTATTTCCATATATAATTTCCACATATAATTTTTATTATATTATGTTTTGCATTAAAACGATAACATTAATTTAATTAATCTTGTTGATTCCTTAGATTTATTTGCTCTAAATTCTTCAATACTGTGATACATAAAAATTACTCACGATTACCCGTGAAAATTTTAAAAGCAAGCACATATATATCGAACGCAGACATATTATTTAATTTACATTCATGATGGTCTCAATAAGAAATAATTATAAACAATTGCTAAATGCTACCGATTATAATTATTTCGGCAAAACAGATTGGAAATTATTATTGTGAATATTATATTACATAAATATATTCTTCTATAAAGTGATACTGTTTTTTTTCACAGCTACTATCATACTTTCTGCATCACAATTGATTTAATGGAATGCACCATCGTTCTCATTAACGAAGATGCAATGAACAAGTGCTCGCATATATTTTCTATATAAGAACTCGACATATATTCACTTATATTTTTACATGAAGCAATTTTCTCTACGCCATTAGTAGTAATGGCAATGCAATAAGTATATTATTATTATTGTTATTGTTATTATTAGTATTGTATTTGCGAATGTTGCTTTCAAATGATCGATATTTAAGCAATATACATATCAACAAAAAGTAACAGATACGTGTAAATACCTGCGCAATTTTTGCCTTTGACACTACAGCCACGCTTTTCACGTCATGCTTTTCACTAAATCTCGTGAATTTTTTTACAAACCATTCATGTATTCAAAAGATTTTTTTCGAAGAAAATATTACAAAAATATTTATATATTGCACATTTATCAATCATACTATCAAAATCATATAACCTTTCATTACAATATAATTTAGAGTAACTCCGGCAAATACGCCGCGTTGGAATTTACGCCGCAGAAGTCAGAAAAAATAGAAGGAGTGAAGGTAATTTTTGCGCAACTATTCTGTTACATGCCTTTATGTTATATTAGTATTGTGTTATGATTTCAGTTTCTTACTGTTAGTATTAATGAAATTATTGTTGAATCGATTTATGTTACTGTGTTAAGTAGCGCCATCATAAATTATAATCTACATAAATGATTACTGTAGGACGTGCAAAAGACTTAGTGGTTATTTCGTGATACGTACATGTAGAAGAATAGTAAAGCATGTTGTATAATAAAATACAGTACTTTGCTCTTATATTCTTTGTTATCTTATATATCCCACTCTATTTGAGATAAATGGCATTTTTAACAGGCGGGATTTATGTTCAAAGCATACAAAGTGCGCAGATTGAATTCAGTGCACTAAATACAATAAACGCATTACATGAAATATGTACCTCATGTCATAACATTTGTAATACATCAGGGAAGATTGTAATTATTGTTTATTACTTCATATACATATTTATCATTCTTATTTTTTAAATAAAACTTTATAAACGCATTTTATAAGTTATTGTGTAATTTACTTTTATGCATTATTTATGCATTATTTGTAAATTTTTTATAAGCCCCCCCCCCCCTCTTCTTATGAATAGCCATATATCCCATCCCTATGGGATATACGGCAAAAATGCAAGGATTTAAAAAAGTTCATTTTTTTAATACGAAATATAATAAATATTTCGGATTTCTAATATTTTTTTATAATAGAGTACAAAGTTTTTACTGATATAGTTCGTTTATTTTAAACATAGTAAATATGGTAATACTTAATAATACTTAATAATACTTAATAAATAAATTTTTAATAGGCGTATCCGAAATTACTTTAAAGAACAAAAGAGATGTTCATTAAGATATTTTTTATTTCATGCGTATATTCTTATTATAAATTTTCTTTTGCAAATTAACTCTACAAACGAGGACATGACATAAAAGCACATACTACTTTTGCTTGCATTATCATTTTATATATGTTCTTTGAGCAAGAGTTAACATCTTTTTCTAATGTTTTTCAAAAGTGGCATAAATTTTTTGAGTCCATGATCCCACATACTCATGCAAAGTGATTTAGTAAAAAATTCATCAACGAAAATGGAAGCAGCGCGTTATCAAGTTGCTATGGACACAGGAATATTTCAACGAATGTGAGAGATACAATGTTATGAATCATCGATTTCTGTGCAAAGTGATACATTGCTTCTCTACGAATTATGCAAACATTTTCTATCTGGCGTATAGTAATGAACACATAAAAACACAGCATAAAAAACTTTACCTATCAATCTCCTTAATTAGAATTTTTTCTTTTTTATTTATGTGAGAAAGATCTTGTTTAAATGTATATTTTTTAAATAATTAATATAAATGGATAAAAACTTTATACTTTGTCTGCAATGGAATAAAAAGGCATGCTTTAATAGATTCGTTATTATATTCATACGAAACACTTTGTATCACGATTTGAATATTCACAATCGTCATTCCTAAATTGCTTACATTATTATTTTTTTATTTTTATCGACCAAATTATTAACGTTCAATTAATTTTTTTTAATATTCTTTATATTATATGTATAGTTACTGTTATTCTATAGAAATTATTCCATAACGCACAACATACATATACATGCACACGCGCGCACCGTGTGAATCCATTTTTTGAATATAAATGACGCTTGCACAAAATGCAGTATAATAAATGAACGTACAAATAATTTCGATTTCCATTTTAATTTCATGAATGATTTACATAAAGCAATTCCTATTTCACGTTGAACTTGTATTCTATTTTTCATTTTTTTGTTTTCATTTCAATATTATTATAATTAAATATTGTCAGCAGTAAAATTAACAGTCAGCAAATTGTAATGTGGCAACAAAACTTTAATTGAAACAATGGAGAGGTATAAAATTTATTCACAATTCCGTCTGGTAAGTGTAACTTGCTTTTGTTACTTCCGCTAGGAAATGGTGGGAAATGGACTACATTGTAGCTGATCCGGTTGAGAAGTACATACACAAGATATGTATGTTTCTCTAGCACTGTGATTTTCACTTTGAGCAAATACATTTCTCAGTAATATATAATCCTGATTATTTTTAAATTATAAATGGCTCATAGATAATGGAAAAAATTTTACGATAATATTTAACATAACGATTACTATTTTGCATTTATTTTCATATATTATTTGAAATGAATTTTCTTATTTCTTTACTATTTGTGTCATAAATTGCAATGGATAATGATTGTACATATGTATATAATTTACAGTTACGCAGATTTATTTCCATCATACAGACTTTATTAGAACGCTGTTACTAAATCATATATAACTGGTAATTATTAAAGAGTCGTAAGATTATTTCGTCTTGAGAGATCGTCTTTGCGTGTCGTACTATGTAGAAGAGATACTATAATATAATATGCGAAAATCTCTAATTGCACGGTCAAGCACGAAAGTGAGCATACTGTTGTTGTACCAAATAATTGCTATCCTCTCGATCACATCGTTTACAGACTTGATTTGTTCATAATTAAAGTGATTCGAAAATATTCCACATAAAATATCAACGAACATCGTTGGAGTAGAAAGTTATGCGTTGACAAGATTTAAGTAAATTTTTACGAGTAATTTTTAACAAGCACAGAATTTTAATCATTAATACAACGTAAGATTATATTTTACCGATACTATTTAACAAAATTATAAACGAAAACTTATGCTTATTTATTTTCATTCAGTAAAATCTTCGAACGTGAACGACTCGCGAAAAATCTGTCAACAATGCAGCAAGATCCAATTTAATTAAAAGTCAACTCGACATAATTTTTACCTGGTCGGGAATTGCGCCGCTGTAATTGCGGGAATAATTATTCTTCTAGATTTTCATGTCGCACTGCGTGAAAAATTTATATGACGAAATTCTAGAAAATAGATTCAATATATATGTATGTATAATACTAATAAAAAAAATGTAATATTGAATATAGAAATGATTTTCACAATACTCTTTGAAACAGTAAATAACAAGTTGGAATATTTAAATCACTTTAAATATTAAATAACAACAAATAAAATATCTGCTTGCGCTAATATCAAATTTCGATAAAATTTAATTCCATTTCATTTCCAATGACTCATTTATTAAAATTTCATTTAATTCCAATGACTTGTTTATTAAAAAAGATGCTTCACTATAGTATTACATACAATGCACGTACGTTGCACTATTTCATAAACAGTGCATGTTTAGTAGACAATATATTTTCGCACGGATCAAACAAATGGTCCGGAACATTCCGCACAACTGCATATTTTTCACTGTCTTATCGCTCTTTCAAACCAGTGCATCTTGTAATCCTCTTGGTGAGTGATATTTTTATCAAAGAATATTATGCATTCTTTCTTTGAACCTTCGGAGATATCTCACATTTTTCTCGAAATTCCTTTCGCCGGTAGTGTATATAACATTTGCACGTAAAAGATAACACCTCTAGAATGAGAATAACGAAACGCGATATTATTTTTTGATGAAATGTGATTTGTTGGATATTTATATTTAAAAGCATTCTTCAAATATATTACAGGTACAGTGTTGCAAGAACCGAAAACAGATAGGAGTCATTCATTCTAGTGTGATCGCAATGTATAGATTCTGGCGCGCTTGCCTCTTCAGTCTTAGTTTATTCAAAGACGACGATGCAACCGCGTCAAAGTGCATTCGTGTGTATCGAGCTTGTATCTTCGATCGACTGTTCGAGAATCTAAAGCCTGTCGCAACAGCAATAAGGCGTATCTGCACTTTGGGAGAAATGCTGTCCTTTTGTAAGCATCTAAGAAATCAATAACAGAATCACTAAAGGTTTCATTTTGGCTTCATTAATCAATTAAAATTTTTTTTTATTAAATATACAGTATAGAATATTATAAATACGAATATAATAATATAAATATGAATATAATATAAATAATTATAATTATATGAATTATAATAAATCTTCATTCAACCAAAAATAAGAAAATTATCTAATTGGCTTCTTCAACAGTTCTACAGCGGGATCGTCAATAATTCTAGCGTTAACGAAGAAAACTCTGTAAACTTCTCGATTCCAACGGGAATAGCAAATTTGCAAAGTCTTATTACATACTACTAAAAAAACCTGTCTGACACAGACAGGTTTCGCAAACGAGTTCGGTTTTTGCCGGCTGAACATATATCACAGTTATTGAATAGCGGGATATTCTTGCATTACATCAATCACTCACATGGAAAATTTTAAGATTTATCGCTGTTTAATCTACGTTCCGCAAAATAAGACGCAAAAACAAAATAATCTTCGTTTGTGTCTTACAGAAATAATATCATAGAGACTTGTGTGTGTTATGAAAATAAATAATTGAACTTATAATAAAGTAAACTTATAATAAAAATCTCAAGATCGCTCATTTAATTTTTGATATAATATTCGGAAGTAAGTATCATAAAACGTAAAAGTAACGTTCTACTTTTTGCTGTACTACGGTGAGAATTCGCTTTTTGTCGACACATCGTGACGCGATGCGTGGATATAGTACACGAGCATCGTAATGGAAGAGGTTTATTGTTCACCGGACGAGGCACGCCAAGCCGCATCATTTATAGCTTCAGTGTTTCCTAATGTAGCAGCTTGTTAGTTGCGATTTGGTGTAATGCTTCATCCACTACGAACTTTCTCCCTTCTGATTTCTCTAGACACGCACTCATATCAGCGTTTCTTTTTTAACGTAGCTATTCTCATATCCATCAGGAAGATTACCATTTCATAATTTGTCAGCGCAATATCGCGGAAAAAATCCAGGATCTTACTCGTTGTTAATTACGAAATATGAAATAATGTTTCCATATAATTATTCAGGTGTGATAAAAAACATTGAGAAGCATAACAAATTTATAGCACTGCATTACTAATGCATTTAATAATTAATAGATCCGGTTATTTTTTCAAAAGGAAGCAACGCTTTGAAATTATGAACGCAAGTTCCCATTTTTCATGAAAATATATTCTCTCATGGCCATTTAAAGTATTGCTTTTTTCTCTCAAAATATAGAATGCAAAATATAGAAGCTTTCGACTTTGCAATTTTTTCCTTTTTTTTTTTGGCAAACAATCCTTTGAGAAGTATAATCCTCTCAGATGTTGAATTATGATTCTAAATTCCTTTTGAATGTTAGTATTGTTATTACCGTATTGTAGCTATCAAGATCACGCTGAAGTGTGCAAGACTATAGCATACATATATAAAATAAATTCCCACATTCTATGAATATTACATAAAATATTCTCAAGGGAATTGCAAATTTTTTCTCATCCGGTTCATTAAGTATACGCTTATGTTAATTCAGTCGGAATTCAAGTCAAATCGAGTAACCTCGGTTAATTATGAGTTCTTTATGGAGTTAAGATAGATTTCGCTCCGTCAGTCTATGGCTGTCTTTAACCGTCGACAGAGTTCGCAGAGTTTGTGAGAAACTCGTTAACATACGTTTTATTGACGCGAGCTATTAGTGCGCTTACCAACGTCGCGTTACTCAGATCTGAGTAGAACGTGTCGTTGCGGTATATAAACTGGCTATGAATTAACAATTTCCACACAGCATTAAAAGCTATGAGCGCATATACATTCGCCTAGTAAAATGTCGAACTCAATTCGACACATCACGTTTTCGCACGCCCGTTCACCATGTCCTTCAGTAGTATATTCTAATGACCACATGTCGAAGTAAATAGTTAACAGTGAAACAGGTCGATCAAAAGATCAATTGTAGTTGGATGTTTAATCCATACTAATTACTTTACCGGTGAATACGTATGTGCAAAGCTTCTCGATAATCTCCGATTTGATGTTACAAACTGAATAGAGCTATAATTGAAGCTAAATATTCTACTCCGCTGTTGCAATATGTATAATATGTGATTATGTTAATTACATATGCAAAATGGAAGATACGATATTTTTTTACATAGCAGCATTGTATATGCATCGATACAGCATATCAATTGCAAGCAGATATCATTGTTTTCCGATACCGCAAATCTAAATAAAATCGTACGTGATGCAAAATATCCTATCACATGCATGCGTATCAACCAATTTTTGGATATACGTAATACAAGTGGAAAAATCACGCGGTGGAATTAATTTCTCTCTTTTCCAAAAACAAATTGTTCTTTTCTTTTTTTTCGCAATCCAAATTGACATCGGTGCAAAGAGCAAAAATATACCAATTCGAGTGAATGTTTCTGTTCAATTATCTCGAACAAGTTTAGACCGCGAATGAAAAAAAAGATGAAAAGCAAGCGAGTCAAAAAAAAAGAAATAAAACTTTTTTTGGTAGGTTATTTTATTGCGTGCTCGTTATAATCTCGCATAGCAACTTTAATTGGCCGAGCTAGAGAACTGGGTTGAATTAGTTTAAATTCGTGGACTTTATTATCGCATTATCGCTGCGCGTGCTTTCGCGGTCGTTAATTTTTCACGTCAAAAAATAGTTTCTCAAGCTGCAATATATATAAAACAGGCAAATGCATTATTGATGATATTAATAAACATGACAAACGTTGTTGAAACACATAATCTAATATGCATTGGTACAAATACAATTGACAAGTGGAGCTAACTCGTAGCCTGAAACCAGAACTTGAAAGATTAACAGGTTGATGTTAATGATATGTTCGATTTAGAATTACAAACATCCGGTGTCTCGAATGTACCTTATCCAATTATGAATAATGAGGTCGATCCATACCTTGCTGACACACATATCAAATATGACGGAATTTAGTAGCTCCGAAACATGAAAGATATTTCCAATTGAAATGTAATGTGCTTTAAGAGCATGAATAACTCCTCACATAATAATAAAATACCTATTAATAAAATATAGATTCTAAACTTTGCGACATCGAATAATATCGCTAATTTATTAAACTACATTTCTTGATTCTACAAGACATTCTAAATCTAAATATTAAAATTGAAAGCAAATGTTAAAACTGTTAAAAGAAACAATTAATATTGGAGTAAATCTATGATATAAATATATATCTTGTTTGGGCTAATATAAAAAAATTACTATCTATGATAATTATAAATAAAAAAATAACAAAATAGGAAACGTACCTAATGAAAAAAATTACAAAAACTTTGAATGTAACATTGTTAGAGTATTGGGTTAATAAAACATAGGTATTCTAAATATATAAGGCCGAAGTTGTCACATAAAATAATGCATAATAAACGTGCAATTTGAATAATATTAAAATGCGAACGTAATATTCATAACTTGCTCCGATTTACGCGATTAAATTGTTTAATGCACTAATATCTAATATCGCGATGTTATTACTATACATACAATAATGCAATATTATAACATTGCGTTAAATAAGATTGATAAGATTGATACAATTTGAATTTGAACAAAACTGCAATAACATACGTTCGTGGCAAGAATTAATTGGTTTTTACGATTCAACATATATTACTGGTCTAACAATCTAAAAGCAAAGCCAACTTAATTATCTAACAACTATGTAGATGCTATTCCCGAAGGACGAGAAACTCTCGTGTAACTCAAAAGGTAGAGTCATCCGGCGAAGGAGTTGTTAAACACGATGTCTGGGAAAATGTAAATGTACTTTTCTTCAATTCACTACCGCTTTCGAATTACAGTAGAATGAAGCAGATGGTCAACTTTATGTAATGTTTAAGAATAAAAGCATATTCAGATCGTGTATTTCAATAAAAAAAAAAAAAAATACATATCTAAGCATGCGTGATCCTCTAATCACTTTAATTTGAAAAATATCGTTAAAGAATATGCCTGAAATACAATAATAATAAAATTATATTTATACAAATTATATTTTATGAAATGTTAAATTTTATATCTTTAAATAATAACTTCCAATATTATAAGAAAAGAATATTATAAGAATTTAATATAATATAATTCGAAAATGATAAGAAACGAAAAAACAATTAATTTCTTTTATATATTTTATATACAAAATATCGCGTTGTATAATAATTTATGATAATTTCAAAAACGTATTCTCAAAATTAATTATATTTAAAAATAAAGAAATCACATATATTACAAGTTTTTAAGTTATAAGTTTAAAATTGTTTAATGATATTGTCAAATATATTTTATATTTATACATTCTTAAAAGAGTTAAATTTCTAATTGTAATAAATTAAAATTAAAAAGTCGCATTTCTTGCTAACTTTATTTTATCTTCTTATTTTAGTATACAGAAACTATTACACGGAAAGTTTCTTACTTATTAAAGTTATACAGTTTTCTTCTTCCCGAGGACGTAAAAATTTATTGCATGATGTAGATATTAGACATAATTACATTTTATAAAATATTAAATATTTAGATATTTAATATTAACGGTCGGACACTGGCTGGCATACGGCCTTGGCGTTTATTTTTGCGTGCTATGTACAGCGCACTGTTACATACGCAACATCGCTATCGTTCGCGCATCGAAAACGAGCAAGTATAGTGTGAATTGCTCTGCTACTTATCGTCACGTTATTCTTCGAAACACGATCATTCTTTACAAATAATTAATTCAACGATTTGTGTAGCAAGGTCACAACTTCTTGTCGAATGATATATTACGAGATTTTGTTAAATCACAGTAATACGATATCAAAATTAAAATATTATTTTATTTAAAGAACAAAATAGAAATAAATAGTTGATTTCGTGTTCCTATGGGGTTATAAGAACTTCCATTTTATTTTCAAATATGTTTCATTCTATACAAAATAAATTTTATAAATTTAATAATAAGATTGAAACGATTGAGTTTAATAAGTTAATAAATTCATTTTGTAAATTAATAGTTAAATTTACAACAGCAAACATACAAAGTTCTTAATATTTAACGAACGGAATATATGCATCTATTAAACAAAAATAGATTGATATTTCCGGGAAAATTACCGACTGTTATATTATAGCCTTGGCACTTATTTTGGGTTATTTTAAATACCGCATATTTTAGGCTCGTAAGACTATCTTGATGTCATTCAGACTTCGACAAATAGATAGACAGAAGTGCGTATTGCTTCGTGTATCATCGTGTTATTGCATCAAAGTCATGGCAATTTAATCCTACTGGTCTATTCTTTACTACACGATCATATTATTTGGGCAAATATAATAAACAATAATTATTTTTAATGATTTTTATTTCACATTACACTTTGAATTTCTCTTTACTTTATCTAATAATAATTTACTGATTATTGTTTCCAAAAAAAAAATTAGGAAATATATACAAAATATCATACAAATAGTTTGATGAAACAATTTAAATAACAAAGAGTCTCCATGTATCTTTTATTATAATATTTATTTCAGGTAATTATCCATTGCTGTTATTATTATAAGAATGTCATGCGAATGTCGCACGATCTTGTATCCTGATATAATTAGTTCGTAATTAAATATGACTTTACCATGAACGCGCACAATCGTAATTAACCGTGTTTTAACGAGTGTTGTGTCGTGATGTATAACAAAAAAATATGAAAAAGATCTAATTGAGATAGAAACCATAAAATAATTTATCCTTTACATATACAGTGAGAGCAAAAAATATTCGTACAAAAAATTTATAAAAAAAAGTCTTATTTCTAGAAAATAAACATTAATTAGCAATTTTATACAATGAATACATTCTGTTCTAACATAAACAAATGAGTTTCGCATGTATTTCTAATTTTAGAAACTAAATTTCTCATCTGTACGAATTTTTGAGCATTCAAAAAATTAATTTTTAATTTTCACTTATTTTTCATATAATATATTTTATATAATTAATATACAGCTTTTTGATAAATAATTTTAAGAAAACACAGTCTATTTTATTAAAACACAGTTTATTTTTCTTTATGAATTGTTAATTATCCAACAAGAAATGATTGTCAATTAAACATCGAATCGACATCAAATTGATGAAATCATCAGATTTATATCGCTTCGACATCAATTCGACTCATTTCTCGCTAGATAATACAATATTTAATTTTTAAAATAAATACTTTTTAAAAAATATTTTTTCTGTATGAATACTTTTTGTATATTATTTGTTAATTATAGATTTTATCATCTTTTATTAATATGAACAATTTTAAATAAGAATTAAGGAAATAATACTTTTGTTAATAAAATTGCGCATGCGTGTATCAAAATTTAAATGAATTTACATGATTACGTTTTTTCATTTAAAAAAAAACGCTCTTGGAAGTTTTAAAATTATTTTATTAAGTTACTTAAAAAAAACGAATAAACAATTCGATGTAGATAATTATTTTTTCAATTATTAATTCTTTTAGACGCTGCTATATAATTTGGATTTTATAATTGTATGGTGCAGATTAATGCAGTAATGGAGCAATTACTCTTCCGCTGCGCATCGTATGAATATCAGATTTTATTTATTTTAAAATCAAAGTAATAGACCTCTGACAAAATATTATAAATCTCATAAATTTATTAATAGACCTTTAACAGAATATTACAGATAAATATAATATCTCGCAAATTTATTAACTGAAAATGGATCGGTGCAATAGATTAATGTCAATATTTAATTTTCGTATGTATGTAAAATCATATGTCAATTTATTATGCATACACGAACATATACAATAATGAGATCATACAGAGACCGTTATATCGATATATCATTTATTGGCGTCGTTAAATATTTTATTTTTAATATTTTGTGTTACAATAAAATAATTATGAGAAATTCTGTTTAATTTAGCCAATGTTTAATTAAAAATGTGCTAATTGCGTATTTATTTCAGTTTTATTATATCTTCTTAATAATTTTTTTAGCTATCTATATTTATATGTTGAAAACTTGATTTTAAATAATATGCCATGGAAATCAATAAATATTTTGCCACATCATATCGTCAGGATTTTTGGTTATACCAAAAAATATGTGGTTTACTTACATCTCACGGTACAACTATATTCGTTCCTATGAATACGAGTGTCATCCGCAGTTGTTGCCGCAACTTGGCGCGAATAATATGCATCTCCGATCGTGCCGACACCTACTACGCGAAATGTAAATAGCGTTCCGTGTACTAACCGAGTTTCTCGACAGCTTACGACAGTTTTCAAAGTTCCTTTACGTTGAGCTGCATAAAACTGAATGAATGAAAATGATCAAGTTCGGAAAATTGCATTTATCATCTGACTGTAACATGCACGACGCTTTTTAATAAAATTATAACTATGCGTATTTTATTTCCGAGTATATGAATCCAGCATATCTACGTGGTCGTAAACCAAATTTTTTTGCTGCCAGTAGTTTTAATCCAATTTTAATTTCATATCGAATGTAGTAAAAAGCGACACCGTGGACACATAGAAATGTAATAACACCTTTAAAATCAGGAGCGAGCGAAGTTAAAATTGGATTTGGGAATAACCGTATTAATCTCCTATAAATCGTGATTTTCTTTTTTCAATGCAGCAATTGCGATAATTCAAATTGTTGATTTATATATATGTTGATTTATATATGCTTAAATTGAGATACATGTATAAAGAAGCGCGATTTTTAATACTAAACGCTTAATATAATATGAAATGTAATTTTAGATTTCTATAAAACTTAGATACTTGAAATGGATACTTCATTATTTTTAAATACTATCGTGTAATTACTAACTAATCCTTCAGCAATAAATCAGAGATCGAAGAAATGGGTCAATTAATGAAGTTAATATTTCAAGACGATTCGAATCTGAAAGAATCTTGTTTAACGTACTGATTTATTGCGATACTAACCAAGAATTCTAAAAGAAATTTAGTACTCTAAATATCACCCTGTCAGCGGTAAATCTTTCTTTACCGAATGGACGAAATTGCAGATTCTTTTAGATCAATATTACTCAGTGCAACCATTGTTACAAAGTGTAAGGATCGTAACGGTTATTAAATTCTTTACGTGCAAGCGAAAAGAACACAGTCTATTGTTCACTTTGTAAAATAAAATTAGCATCAAATTTTTTTAGTTTATAGAAAAACATCTATAGCTTCTTACAAAAATCATTTGTCGCGTGATAAAGTGTAAATTGTAGATTTGTTAATAGAAAGAGAGAAATAAACAGATTTCTCTATTTGTGATCAATCTCTCTGTGCTATCGGAAACGGCTAGTCAATTGTGCGAGGTCAGTATCTCGAGAGGAGAGAATTGTAACGGTGACATATCATCTCACTGCAGTACATCCGCAATGAACCGATGTACATCACAGTTGGGGGTTCCCAATTTTGGAACTTTCCTCGCATTATGTTGCATACATGCGAATATATACGGATCAGTGATTTGCTTTCTGACATCTCCACGTAAAATGGCATTATATGGAATTTCTTAGTCACTTAACCGCGATCGAAAGAATAATTTGAAATATAAATAGCTTTTTGTGCTTTTCTCCTAGTATATACATATACAAGGTTTATTAAATTCATATTTCTTTCTATCTATTTTTCTATTTGTATTTTTGAAGAGAGAATATTGATATATTTGATATATTTGAGCTTATTGATATATTTAAATTTATTGATATTTTACTTTATTTATTAATGCATTGCAAGTATTAATTTATAATGTAGGAATAGTATACATAACACGTAAAAAGCCTGAACAATATTCAATTTATACATAACAGAATTTAATTATAAATAATAAATATTTAAGCTTTGTTATGGTACAATAAAATCTACAAACATATATATGTATTCTGTAATGCTATCTATTTAATCCAATTTTTCCTTTGATTGTACATTAGTTTAAATTATGAATGAATTGTAACAAACGTTTAGTAGTAAAAATAATTATTTCACTTTATTTAAAATACAAAACAGTTTATTCACATATTATGTCCACTATAACACTTTTGCTGTCATAACAACAACATATATATATAAGCTGTGTAATTATATAAGCTACATAAATATTAATTATTAATTAATGTTAATTGTTAACAGAAAAATAAAAAATAATACGGTTTATATACAATATGTTGTTAATAATTATTTATAAATTCATGAATTTATAAATAGAGGATACATTTTATTATCGTTTAAAAAATTTAATCTGTTAAATTTAATTTATTCTTCAAATATAACATTGCGCTAAAATACTGCAACTGTTGAGCTGAAACTTTTTATTAAAATACTATTGATCATAGATTTCTAAAATAATATTGGCATAACATATACTCTCCTATTCGAAAGAGATTAATAGAATTCTCGCTTTCTTAGAATATGTTTAAAATAATCTTCATTCAAATTCTCTCATTTCAAGATCATTCAATCAAAGTTAGAGTAATCTGAAAAGCAAATAATATTAATTACGTCTATTTTATACGTCTCACATATATCAATGCAGATTTATGTCACACATTTTGAAACATGCTCTTAATTATTGTTAGTTATTAATTTTAATCATTGCTGTTATATTATCGTTAATTATGTAATAAAAAAGATATTAACAACGTTTGTTAAATATTTTCTGCACTTTTTAGAGTTAATACTACATTTGCGTTTGTCTATCATTATTCATAATCTGCACGCAATTCACTTTCAAACAAATCACTGCAATATCTCGCGCGATTAGCCGACGGTTTTCGCTAATTCAATTAGGTTCTTATGAGATTCAAGCCGGAGCCATTTGTTATTGCAGAGCAGAAAAGGCGGATCTCTCGGGATAGATTTCCTGAGTGCAGCCCGTTTGGCGCTACTCTGTCTGGCAAAGTTTCAACCCCTTAAACGGGTTGAGAAAAAACTTTTCTGTCATATTACATTAAAGAAGTGACTTCGTGATGAATTCATTTTGTCCGGAAATTTAAGATTATATTTATGAATATCAAAACGATAGAAGTTTGTTCGAAAAATTTTCAAAGTTTAGCTAGAATGTCTCCCGTGCCATAAAAGATTCAATTCGAATCATATACTATTATCGAGCGTAACATAATAATCAAATTAAAAGAAATGGTATCAATATTCAGTGCTCACAATATGAAAATTTCACGCATAGGGAAATTGATGCGAGAATGGAATTATCATGTGTGAAATGATAATAATTAAATGCTCAGAAATATCTACATAAAATACACTTTCTTTTTCTCTTTTTTTGTTCTCTTAACATTATTATTCTCTAAATGCGTTTTATATATATAAGTATTATATATTTATATATATATTTATTATGTGCTATCAAATATTGTATGTGTATTAAATCGCCTCAAGCATATCCTAATTGTGCACACAGTCTAACAATGCATCACATTGATTTAAACAGTGGGGCTAATGTGCTTTCGAGTTATGCGCTTTCAGAGTTTTGCGCAATCGTTGTTTAAATCAGTTGGCTTAGGTAATGTTGATGCGATTAGTTGCAAGCAAATCTGTTGTAAAGTATTTCGGTAACTTTAATAATAATACTAAACAATCATGATACGAACAATGTTGGCGCGAATTCCTATCATGCACGCTTTAACGATATCCGTCCGATACTCCTCGCTTATTTATTTAAACGCATCGTGCAAACGAGCCGCGATAACTTCGAGGGCGTTTTCATATTTACACGCATAAATCCTCACTTCCCCTTCCACGGTTCGTAACATTTTTGATGCCGTGGGCTTGTACCAGACGCGCTTTATGTACGAGCTCGACGTGACTGTTGCCGCAAGGATTCTCTTCAAAATACAGGATTTTCCGTCAGTGCCAGATGTCCTTTCAACTGTGGTGTAGTAAGATCAAACTAAAAATGTTATATATATTTCAATGTCTAGATATTATTTTGGAGTGAACTTTTATTTTACATTAAAAATTAAGCATTTTGTTCAAAAAAATTAATTGACTATATGATTGAATTTTTTTTTATAAAATGTACACATAAATCTATATGTGAACATTACATACAATTGCGCTCTTTATCACATTGCTTTTCTATATGCTGCATCAGCTGCATCAAGTTGGACCTTCATTTAAGTTTTAGTATTAAAAGCGATGTTGCACAAGCGAAAAAATTCCAAAGCAAAAAATTGAAAGAAACTAAGGATAGTTCTATGGAGGAGGGTAAAAGCACCTTGTGTGCTGCGTAGTTGTCGTACTGCTGTGATTTGTTGCAATCCTCTAGAGAACGATTGTACTCCATCTTGATGAATAATTCATCAGTCAAGCACACACCGAAACCGTGCAAGTTCCGCGATTGGACTACCTACAGTAACGTGTCCCAAAATGTTTCAATAAATCCTCCACTATTGTCGTTGTCGGCATTACTAGCATTGTTATCATTGTTCTCGCTCTAAAACCGTCGATCGCATCTTTAAATTTCAAATAATATTTTATCTTTATTAATTGCAGCTTTATAATATACACACGCGCACACACACACAAAAATGGAAAAGAACAATTTTTGCTGAAAATTAAAAAATTTAGCAAATACAAATCTGAAAATAATTTTGTTGAATTATTAAAATAATTATATGGAAAATAATTATATGCTCAAGCATGACGATGCTACAAAAAGTTTTGTCAGTCTAACTAGCTTGAGTAATTATTTTGAAGATCTAACAAAATTATTTTCAGACCTGTATCCAGCTAAATTTTTAGATACTTTAGTAAAACCGTTCTTTCTATGTGGGTATATTACATATATGTTTTATATATGTAATATTATATACATATGTAATATTATATATATATATGTATATATATATATATGGTTTCTATCGCACGCAGAGCCAATAAATTCAATAAATGTTCCAAACATTTTCAATAACGATCGAATAAAGTATAAATACTGAAATTCTTTTAGCTGTAAGCTCCTCATCTTTCCACGTCGTAGGATAAATCGTGAGAGATCAATAGTTTATCATTAAACATATAATTTTTACCTTTTTTTTCTAAATCAAATTATCTTTTATGCAGTTATACTCGGGCAAAAGTTCAGACGTCTCACGTAGTTGTCATCAAGAAACGTTGACATCCTATAAATCAATCTCTCGTTTCTTTTGCGTCTGTCTTGCGCCTCACGGAAACTCGTTCCCCCACTATTTGCGAAACTTCGTACGGGAAAACACTCCGGGAGATCCTGCGCTTTCGCTGAGGGATATCCTTGCGGTCTCTGCCTCTGCCAACTTCTCTCCGCACTATCTTCACCACTTTCGAGAAGATTTGTATCCGTGGGTGTGCTAGAGGCTTCTATTCTCTGAATTCCGTGATATGTTTTACTTTACTTGTATTATCTCTGATAAACCGTATATACCGTGTAAACTAACTAGCTAACGAATCGATTCCAGAAGATAAGTATATACAAAGAGCAGAGATCTTGTACAATTAATCCAAAACACACCATTCTATATCATGTAGCAACGAAAGACACTGAAGTCGAATATTTGTCGGAATATCAATAAGAAATTGCGTAAATACATGAAATAATTTGCCGATCGCTTTCCACCTGCATAGATCGTTACTAATTACGTCACATCGACAAGTTTAGAGAAAAAAGTTTATCAATGAAATTTAAATCAATGAATATAATTAAATCACTTCATAGGGAAAGTGCAATATATTTATTATCTCCTCTTACTGAATTGTTGCAGGCAGCGATGTAATAATTTATACTGATATAATATAATAATTGTGATGTTTACTTCATTATTTCATTTTATTTAATTTTTTCATTTATTTGAGATATTTCATATCAGAATTTATTGTGTAAAAAAATTCATCATACATATAAAATTTAATCACTCGATTTAATTCACTTCAATGAAAGCACATCCTTTCTATAATGCAAAATTTAATTAAATGGTGATTACATTCAGAAAGAAGTTTTATATATATACTTTATCATTATTCATGAGATGAATTGAAAAATAAACTTAATAAAATGTAAATTGATTAAATAGTAAATTAAATGTAAATTAATTAAAGTAAATAGCAGGAAATGATTCTTAAGTTGCTTTCGAAAAAATTTAATTTAATATCTTTTTTTATTGATATAAACCAATTTTCATCAATGTACTAAAATAAATATCTCTTTGAGAATTATTATCACGTAAATACATAATTAAAGTTATTCGGAAATAATAGTGAATGTAATTTTGTGTGTAAAAATATAATTTGAAAATTTTTTGATATTTTTTATATTGTAATGTTTTAAATGAAGATACATTTCATTTTAATTATATTAATGTAAAATTAATTTGTTTGAAAAATGTCAAATTACGCTTTGTTGGATATATAAATCATAAACTCAGCATATATCCATAAAATTCTGGAAGATCATCTCTCTTGGCGACGTACGAATATATTCTACTAGCAAAGGCCGTAGGGCAGTAACACGTTAACCACGTGAGGGAAAGCCGTGCGAAACTCTTACTTTACTTTAATTTACGAGTTTCAGAATAGTAGAAACGAACACGAAAGTTTCTGAGAAGAATACTACATCTCATTAACCCTAAATTACCAAGTCAATGTGAGAAATACGAACTAGATGTTCTATGTGGAGCTACTTCTTCTAAATTTTTTCTAAATATTTTCAAGAAACAAGTAAAATTTTCGCAAATTAATAAATTGAATTAACTTAATAATGTATATATAATATATAATAATATACGAGGTATCGAATCGGATAATTTTTATTTATATAATTTATGGCACCCTATAATTGTTAATCAAATAAATTTGTGTTCTGGCTTATTGCTCGGATATGAAGTCTATACTTCAATGAAAATTAATTATTTTCTTTATTATGATGAAAATAAGACTTTTCAAGATAAATGTATACTTTTGGAAAATTATACCGATATCGATAAACAATGTATTCAATTGAAAAATGTAACTGCATCAATATTAAATTAATGATAACTTTTAATATTCAAAATTACTCACTAAAACGTTGATTTGATTTTTTTATGAATTGTATAATTTGTTGTCTTTATCTGATGAATAGAATATTTCTGCATTTTCTCATATTTAATTCTCGCATAGACCAGAATTTTTTTTTAACAAACGCACGCTTAATGATTCAATAAATGCTTCATTATTCAGATAGCGCAAAAAAAGGCATTATTTTCTTGTGAGTTTCTTGACTTTCTGTCAAAGATAAAAAAACGCGTTGATTTATAAGATACTGAATATTAAAGTTTCCATTTAAAATTCATCACTCCTTGATTGATCAACTTTTTTTGGTCATCTTCGAATAGAATATACGTTTTTGAATTAATCTTTAATCTATAGTATTTTCATTGTATTATTAATTATATTTTATGTTCTTCACACACGAATAAATACTTGACAATAATAAATATACAGTATTATCGATAAACAACGTAATGATAACAAAAATAAAAAGATACAAACGACTTTATATCTAAATGGACACATCGTGACTTAAGAAGACTGACACTTTATAGATTCGCTTTGTCGCGTCGGTTTCGTTACACGGTGTGGTGTGCGATATTATACAAAGCGATGGGAGCGGTAATTGTTCCAATGCAACGGGCTTCCTTAAGCAAGAGGCGACGTGTAGCGCACAAGGTTCCCACGTGCAGGCTTCCTGTATATTCGGGCGCAGTCAACGACACGTAAAGTCGCGCGTCTAGGGTCAGACCGGCGTTGTTCCCTCGAGCGTGGTTCCTTCGACTTGGTTCTCATCGACCGGCATATCCTACATCGCGTTACTACGTGCGAAAAGACGACCTCGAATATCCGCGTTGAAACTTTAAACCGGGTTTCTATACGACATGCACGTAAGATTTTGAATGCGTATAATGCAAAATTATTTTAATGCAACTTATTCAATTTCAGTCCAATAAAGGAGATATATTACTGAAAAAAATTTCCTAAATTTTAATACATATTTATTTTTTTGATTGAATATTAAGTAAACATCTATTTAATAAATAAATATTTAAATAAATAAATATTTACTAAATATTTACTAAATATTTACTAAATATTTTTAGTAAATAAATATTTACTAAAAAAAATAACGATGAAATTAAATTAATAGTTTTGTGTCAAATAAATATATATTTACATTTAATAAATACTTACTTAGAATTATTCAAACTATTATTTATTAAAATTTAATACTTTTTTCAAGACAAAAAAAATAAAAAAAATTGAAGAGAGACATATTTTGTTAACAATCCTTCAAAATTTTTTGAGAAAAAATCTTGCAGCAATTATAAATATAGAAGTAATAAATACTTATAGTATATACTATAAGTGCACATAAATATATAATGTAGAGTTGAAGTAATATTCGGTAATTATATTATTGAAGTTATATTAAAGTTAACTAAAAATAATCTGGAATAAAAAACAGGAAAAAAAAAGATAAAAAAAAGAAGAATTAGCTATTCTGTTCTGAAAATTGAAAAACTTTTACTTGAGAAGAATGAGAAAAAAGAAAGTGAAATAGGATTGAATAAGTACAAAGCAATTAGTAATTCAAAAGCAATCTACAAAAATAAAGAAATGAGACAGAATAATTACAATAAAATTGTTTTTATTACTGATCTCTCTCTCTCTCTCTCTCTCTCTCTCTCTCTCTCTCTCTCTCTCTCTCGCGCGTATGTAGGTGCAATATTTTAAATTTAAAAAATATTAATTGTAATGTCTTTTAAAAATAAAAAATAAAAAATAAAAAAGACTCAGAGACTTTGATAAATTTTGCTGAATAATATAAGGATAATGCACTAGAAAATGATTAGAGAGGATTGTCCCAATTGGTCCAAACTTTCTGCGTTCCGTTCCTATCTATTTTCTTCTATGTCACTAATAGCGTCGTTTCTTCGTTTCTTGTCTTTTCGGGAATTAGACCATACCGCATCGCCCAGGCGTGAAAAGGGTAAGAGCTAGAGAACGGATCTAAATTACTCGTGGGACATTCGTAGGAAATTTATACAGCCTTGATTACGTAAGAAATTTATGCAAATTGGGGATAGAAGTCTGATAAAAGCCGAGTTCCCTGTTAGAGAAAATAATGTTATGAATATATATAGTAAAACTTCATATATTAATTTTCGGTATATTATCGATGATAAAGCAATGACAAAATGATATTATCCTCTTACAGTTTAAGTATTCGTTATAAACGGATTTGTTAAATGGATTTGTAAATGAAGAAAATTTTTGTAACTGAGAAACAGAGAAATCGTCGCATAGAAAAATATCATTTTAAATTACAATTTAAAAATTATCATTTTAAAAAACTATTTTATAATCAGAAAGTCCTTGTTATTCTAGCAAAATGTAAAACCACTGAAACAATTAATATTGAAGAAACATAAATCCGAGGAAAACAGATTTACTAGAAACTTGAATCGCAAAGCGCGCTGAGTGTCTTATTAAAATCACGGAGGACTTTGATTAACACTACTACCAATATCCGCGTCGCATAGTAATCACAGTTGTGTACTTCGAGGTAACGAAACAATACAGGAGTAATTTCTATTCGAGATGAATTTGCGTGACTCGGAACAAAGATGATTTTTGCTGTAACGCGCGCGAGCGCATGCAAATGTACACATTGCATCACCGTAACACGACATAAAGTTTTCTAATATAAGAGGAATTGAAGTCGTCTTGGACAATAATAGTTTTGTCATAATTCCTGCTTCTTCATATTTCACAACATCATCACGACATTTAAGAACTTAAGGAAGATAATTAAAAGAGGATAATTAATTTTAAAAACGCAATGCGCATACATAAATTGACATAATTAAAAAATCTTATATTCTAAATTGATATTGATATTGATAAATCTATTTTATCTGTACAATAAAAATGAACTCTTTTTGCCAAGGTAGTGATCATAGTTACAACATTTATTCATTATATTCAAGATTGATAAGATAGAAAAATAGTTTCTCACTGATCATTACGTCAAAACGAATGATTCGAATTGAAAGACGTACTCAATGCTGATCTCGGGATGATTTCCGCACAAGAAACAATGGGCCCTGATTCTCTCACGATACCAGGATAGCAGGATGTAACTTTGAATTTAATTTAAATCGAGAACGTGCGAAGTGCATCTGTTATTGTTGCGTATACCCTTCGCCGTCCACCCCTTTC
>NW_017259520.1:331721-335518 GCF_001594045.1 Atta colombica | reverse complement strand
AGAGCCCGTGAATTGAGTGTAAGATAATGAACATAATAATATCTCAAATTGTGTAAGAAATTGATGTCAATGTATTAAGGTTATAAGGCTACTACAGATAATAGACAAATTAAAAGCAGTTTAATTACTTTACAAGAGATACGCAGAAATTTTCAAATGCTTCCTTATCATGAATGATATTTTATGTCTGAAGAAAATGACTTTTGCCATCCAGTAATACTTCCATGGTACTTTCTTAGGAAGTTTCTTGGGAAAGTTTCGCGACTACATCTCGTCCAATTCGCATCGTAATAAGTCTGTCAGACTGGCCATCGCCACGGTGTTAAGTACCAGTCCGTACCACGATTACTTAAAAGGCGTACCATATTCTAAATTAACCGAGAAAATTGACATTGTAGTTTTTCTTAAAAATTAAAAAAAGATGGAATTTTGATTAATTTTTTTTACTAATATTTTCTCTGAAAATTTTAAGAAAATGTTTTTATTATGAGACCTTTTTTTTATGAGCTCTTGAATAAAATATTCCTTTATTAGAAAAATAACAAGTGATTTAAATTTTAATTTTAATAATGTATTTGTTTGAAAAAATTAAATTAGAGAGAAACATAAAAGAAATAGCTGTATTATTATTCATGTTTTATGTAAAAGTGGATGCTCTCTCATAAGGTATACATCCTATATCAACTTTTGAGATGTATATACATACATTTCCGAGGATGTACATACGTTGTATTATTCTGAGCACTCTGATGTCATACAACCAATTAAATAGAAATGCTTTTTTAAATAACATGTTAATAGAAATATAGTCGAGGAATGAGCAAAAATGTACATCTAAATAATAAACTATTTTCTTAATGTGACGGTCAAAGAAAGCGTTTCAGCTCTTATAAGTCATATATAGTGATGTTTAAATATAACTTATACGATATACAATAAGATGTGCATTATAATTTTTCATAAATATAAAATACAAATAATATTTAATAATTGCAAGATGATCTAACTATTTAATAAAAATTCTTTCAATTTGAAATAAGTAACATTCTCGAGAATTCTTGTACTGATACATTTACAGAATTCATTTCCAATTTACATTGATCATAGGAGTAATATAAACTCTTGTCCGAAAATTAATTATCGAAACTTCCTGAAATTCAATATGATTTAACGTATATTGCTCTTAACTGAAGTACATCCGACAAGAACAGAATCATATTGCAATTATTAACTTTGAAATTGCCCAAGGAATTTAGTTTTGAAAAAAAGTTTAATATTTGTTGTTTATTGCATTTTTGTGTTTGATATTTCATATTTATTATTTGTTTGTAAAGTTTAATACATTAATTAATTTTTAATTTTTTAAACCATTATTTTATTTTCTGTATATATTACGAATTTCCATTAATTATAAACCTCGTACAATAATTGAATTTAATTGAAAAACCAATAATAGCAGTTCCTCGTCACAAAAGGCTCTTAGTACATCGACTATCATCTAAGTGTAATAGTAACAATGTGATAATTTCGTTTCCACCTTTGACCATTAAGCGAATATAGTGTTCGACCTATGATCATACTCTTGGGAATTTCAATACATTATCTTAAATTATACTTGATATCGCTTGAATAACAAACTTGACGAATTTAAAATCAGAAAAACTCTATCGCTTTAAATAATTTAAAGCAGATATGATAGAAATATTTTCAAATCATCACCTTTATTTTAATAACGTAATTTTCTTGGAATATTAATTTTCATATTTTGAACACTTTATGTATATGGAAGATTCGCAATTATGATAGCTCATATACGAAAATTTTTTCGTAACGTATCCGATAAAAATAATTATCAAATATTTTAAAAATTTATGTATATGACGCCTTTTTTAGAAATTTCCTTCGATGACGAAAATAATCGCATATCGACGTTAGCAATGATAGTCATATGAAAAAGTTTTATTATGAAATCTCACGAAGAAGATAATTGAATAAAGTTACAACAATTTTTCATTATTAAAGTTCGCGTATCTTTCAATTGTATCAATATGACATGTTTCAAAACATAAAGATAAAATTAATCAAGCGCGTTTTTTTTTAAATTATTTTCGTATATATAATATATAATAAAATATTATTATAAATTAATGATGCATTTATAGCACGAAATTGAAATATATTTATTGCAAAATACAATTCTATTATTACGAAATATTAAATCTTTTTTTATTATTCGAGATGAATTTATGATTTCAATATTATTGCAATATTTTTAAAAAAGTATAGGAACAATTCTCTGCTTATTACTCAAGCAGTTTCAACGAATATTTAAAAATACAATCAATTTTGCATTTTAATAGTTGGTTATGTAGCAAATTCTATAAAGTAAATTGTAGCTAGTTATTACATACATAATTAATTTCTATTTTGGTGTATCGAGATTTCATCACAGAATGATGAATTCTTAGAAAACCGCAGATATTTTATAAACGAGGATAAGGTTACATATCTATTGCAATAAATTATCGGTTTATTAAAGAAAAAAAAAATACGCTGGGAAAAAGATAACAATTCCAAAAAAATTGTATTATAAAAATAATATATCGTAATATATTATAATAAGAATAAATAAATATGTTTATCCGAAAGTAAGTTTCACGTATATTTCGCTCAGAATCACTGCTTAAGTTTAAAGTAAATAGTATAATTATGTACCGTCAAAGGACAGAACTTTATTTACATCTAACTGAACATCTAATGTAATTAAATGTAAATGTAATTGGTCGCTAACATAGACATATAAGATAATTAATATTAACAGGATCTATCTTTTGTGAAATTTACCGTAAATACTAATATATATCATGGTAATATTAATACGTTTTTCTCGATTTAAATGAAAATTAAAAAAGATCAAGCGAAATAACAGTCAGGGATATTCAAACAACATTAGAATGTAGTAACATTTAATTTTTAAGGAAAATCGTTAAAAGTAATGATAAAAAATTGATTATAACTTTGATAAATGACTTTGAGTATAAAATATTGAATAAACACAACTTTATTTCTATAAAGGATTTATACTATTTATAGTCACTTGAAACAAAGATAAATATGATATATTTACATATATGCTTAATTAAAAGAAAATGACACATTGATAACTTCAATGCGCGCACAGTTTTATTGTTCTCTGGTTTACATTTTACTTATAAATATATATATACAATTATACCCATCCGTGTGAGATACAACTCTTAGATACAACTATACATATATATATATGTTTCAGCGAAACATTCCAGCTTATATTTCATTCATAAACTTTTGATGTTTTCAAATGAAATAAAATGAATGCTTGTATTTGTTAGAGTCAATTGTTTTAACGTAGTATATTTTTCATTTCAATTTTCTAATATGTAAGATTATTGATTTGACAACAATAAAAACGTCGTTTCAAACGTCAGTAACAGCAGATGGATGTGAGAACAGGACGTTTTATAACGGTACTAAAACTAACTGCCAATAAATTTGATCTCGTATAAAGTGCAGAGTCAAGCCCCGACGTGCCTGCTTTTTAATATGAATCCCCGATATTGGTGCAGCAGTGATGTGTTTCATTTGGAAAGCAATTCGTAACTGCTTTGATGGAAACGTGCGTATATTTCCAGCACTCTATTTACGACTTTCTAAAACTTCCTGGAGGAAAAATTGGAAAGTACATTTGAAATAAAGAATAAACTTCAATTTATAAATTTTAATATATATATATATATATATATATACATATATGTAAA
>NW_017259520.1:316163-330982 GCF_001594045.1 Atta colombica | reverse complement strand
CACACACACACACACACACACACACACACACACACACACACACACAATACATATAAAATTGTATAATATATATGTTAGAATATGTGCATTATTAAAAGGTATTATATTAAATTCAATAATCTATAATAATACTGCTTCTGAAATTAAAAGATTTCATTGAAGCGTAGCCGCAAAAGATTTTCAATCAGAAATCATCCTGCATCCGAAATATATGTGTGGATATATTTCATCGACGTACTATTGTTGAATAAAGGAGTGAAGATATAGGCAACAAGTATACGCAAATAAATAAAATATATCGATTGTTCATTTGTGCGATTTCACGGCGATTTACCGTGCAACGTTCTAAGGAATAAGAGACATTTTCCGTTTCTTCCTCTATTTGTTCTTTAAAATATTGTCTCTTCTCTCTCTCTCTCTCTCTCTCTCTCTCGATCTTTTCTCTTTATCTATCCCTGGGTCCGCGACCTCCACCTATTTTCGTATAGCAAGAAATTGGCAAGCCGCCACGACCGCTGCGCCTTCCGATTGCTCGACAAAACCATCGTGGCTGTCATCCGGCGCCGATTACGTCGATTACATCATGAGTCTCTCATCCCATCATGAAAATATATTCTCGTCTCACGATTTCGCGAGAGAATTTCGCAGAAGGTTGCGAGCGTTTCTATTTGTACGATCGTGATGCCTTAAGACGACGCCGCCTTCTCTCGCCCACCAAATTCGCATAGATCGTAAACCACTTTTCCGTAAGAACGGTTTCGACTGTCGGGGATCGATACTCTTGCCTGCTCGTCTCTCCTGGTTCCAGGTCGGTAAACGCTGGAAATTCGAGGAGATTTACTTCGGCTCTACTCCGAAGAGTTCATTTTATGTGTATATTCTAAGCGACTGGTTTATGGATGATTTCATGGATAATTTCGTAGATAATTTCGTTGCTAAATGCACATGTTATTTCAGAAATAACAAATATTATAACAATATCAAATAGTTATTATGATTTATATACAGATTATTTAAAGTCATATGCTATGAAAAATTTTGTCATTCCTTAATAATTATTATCTCTTCTTAGTTTTAAAAAATTATGATTAATCTTCTTGTTTTAAAATACATATTTTTGCAAACGAAATTAATATTATATTAAATGATTACATTGATGATTATTACGTGGCATTTGCAGCTTTTAAACTTTTGCAAAATATACACACATGTATAATATTACATTAATCTGCCAGTGTAATTAGCAATCTTCACGTTTTCAGTAATTTTCTGGATATTAAATTTTTGCACGTGTAAAAAAAATTATATATCGACACTTTTATAAAGTAAAACATAATTTTGAATAATCTGCGAATAAAAGAAATCCTTGAAACATTATATATTCTTAACAAAATAATTTAATTTTTATTCACTTATTCCAAATATAGCCAATATAATATATGAAATTTCTTCAATAAAGACATTTCTGCTTTTTAATAAAAGATAACATGCACATGCAGCTATTTTTCCATGCGCGTTATTTTTCCCGAGCAAATTTTATCCGAAATAGTTCCTGCTCTTCCAATCGTCAATATTATCTGTGCCGATAAGTTTGCACACAGCAGGTCTGATATATAATTCATGTGTAATATAGGTATTTCAACGAGACTTCGTATTTTGATCTTTTTATACACTGTTTATAACATGGTATAGCTATCGTGTAATCGATTCGCATATATTCTTCAGTATGTTCATTATGATTATTAATGATTTTTTTCATTGGCAGTAAGGAGAAGTGTTACTTCGCTGTGCACGATTTTAAACTCGTTGCCTCGAATTGCGAAATCGCGTGAGAATTATCACGAGCAAACTCGCGTGTAACGTTATCTATATCGACAATAATGTCCATAAGAGTTTTCATAAATGTAATGCATACTGGAAAATTGTTTGTTTTTTCTCTATTAAGCAACAAGCTAATTTATTGTATATAATACTTATTATAATAAGCATATAATATAGATGATATGCGTATTATCTATACAAATAAATAATGAATGTCTTAGAAATATTGTATTTTGCCATAAAATATTCTTTAATGTGAATTTAGAGTATCAAATTTTCTTAAGGAAACATTTAAAGAATTATTAATCTTTAAAAGGCAAGGATTTTAAACTCTTACAGCTTTATCTTGAGTAAAATTTGTTACAATTAATTATTTAATTATATTTCATGTTTCAAAATATGACATCATTTTAGCATTCACTATTAGTAGCTTTTTCGTCTTATAAAGATTAAATAAAGATTAAATAATTAAATTGATATGATATTTTAAATCGAAAGATTTCACAATTAGTAGTAAAACTAGCTCAAATATGATAGATACTAAAGAATAGAAATTTAATTTTCACATTTCGTAGTTAATTAAAAGCGAATAAAGTCCAATCACGAACCTTTATATAGCTCATTTAAAACATATATTCTATTGTCGTTCGCTTATCTATGTTTGCTATGATATAATAAGCACTATATTAAACTTGGAAGAAAAATACATATACCTTTCTAGAAGTCTAATTAAAGTGCAAAAATAGACGAGCCACACTACTCTTATATAATATTAGGTGTGGGAAAAAGTTCGTGACGTTTTTTTAATGCCATCTAAATGCCACGAATTTTTTCCCACACCTAATATATTCATTGCATAATATTATAGTAGACCATTATTAGATATTCTTTAAATAACACATTATTAGATACTTTTCTCTTTTAATTAAAATAATTATAATACATATATGTACAAATATATAGCAATAAAATCAAGGAATTCAAAATAACCAAGGCAATAACGAGGAAATCAAGAAATTCATTTATCAATCACATTCAAATTGGAATAAAGATAATATCTTCCTTTTCGTAAAGTAATAAAATACGTTTATGACATCATAACTTGCGCTTATCTAACTACGCTGTATTTTTATTAGCTTGAATTCTTTAGTTTTGTTATATATTTATACATATATTATAATTATACATTAATTAAAAAAATAAATCCCTATTCTCCACATTAGTAGCCCCTATTCATCCCCTGTTTTTATCCTATATATATATTATGAAATGTTTATTATCTTATGAAATATTTTGCATAATAGAACTATCTCGCACATCATAAACGAAATTAATTAAATTAATTTACGTATAGTGTTATATTTACCATTAATAAGACTAATTAATCATTAATAATATCATAGAATTCTAGTACTATTTTAGCACGTGAATTATGAAAAATTATTATAAAATTTTGATATTCTAAAATAATAATTGAATATCTAAATAACAATTAAAAATTGTTAACTATTTTGCGAGAAATATGAATACAGCTATAAATGATCAAATACTTTTCATTTAAATAAACACAAATAATTAATAGGCTAATAAAATAATTAATAGGAAAAATCTATATATTTTTTATATTAACAGTATAATAGATGATAGAGTCAATAATTAATAAAATGATAATACTTGTAATTAACACAATAAATAAAACTTACAATAAATAATACAATATTATGCAATAATTACACGAACAAAAATCCTAATTATTTGCGATTAATTATCCAATGAAAAAAACAGATGATTTGCGCACGAAAAAACATATTCGGCAAACTCATATTCATCTTTGATAATATATATATATTTAAAAGATCTTTTATACTTTAATTAATAATGCATTATTCGGCACCTTAAAACAATTCTAAGCTTCTTTAAATCTCGAATAAATTTATTTCGCAGACGCAGGATGTTCGAGTAAATAATCGTAGTAGCAGCAATCTCGAATGTATGACTTCATCCGTTTTCCTTCTGTCATTGGCAGGATATAGATCTCCTTCCTTATCCTACCCAATTTCTCGAAGCAATGAGCACTCGGTATTCCAACTTCGCGAATGCACACGGACGATCGACCGGCCGGTCGCGGCCAGGCGAATGATTTGGGCGCGGGCCAACCTGCGTGACGCCGCATCTGCATATCGTGAACACGAAAATAGCATAGCCCTGCTAATTTGTACCTATCTGCTTAGTGTTCGAAGCATCACGATCCGCGCAACGTTTTCCTAATGGAAATAGAATCTATCATGACATTCTTATAATGGATTTGAACTGAATGATTTATATGTATATTTAGATCGATGAACGAATATTTCTGAGGATTCAAGATTTGAGGCTTCAAAAACTGTCTTGGGAAAAACTAAACTTTGCAATTGAAAATTATTCTTGTGCACGTGTAAAATAAATCACTTGTAAAAAGTAACGTCAAATGCAGCTGCGTTTATGATTTTAATATATTTGCTAATTAATAACGAAAGTAACATCTCAAAAGATTACTATTTTTAATTATGAAAGACCAAATTCCATTTTAAACAAACGTATATTATATGCTTAAATTAACTTTGCAAAATAGTCTGCAATTAATTATATTATATATATAAATATGAAATTCTAGAATGCAACTAAAATAAAAATATTCATAAATTCATTAAACTACAAGCACATGTAATATTAATAATAAGTCAAAATAATATTGATATTAATAATATATAACAAAATAACAAAACAAAATAATAAATAAGTTATTATTCATTAGTGTATAATTAGTGTATAATCTTACATGCACAACTTAAACTATTGCTAGGAATATGAAAATCCAACAAAACCCTAATATTTTGCATAATTGCAAAATATTTGATCGTTTTTTTTTTGCAAACTTGAATATATAAATTCTCTTTGTTATCTATAATTAATATAATATTATGATATTCTCTTTGCGCTTTTCTATTAAATAGATAATAGTAGATCAAAGAGGAAGTACATCACATTTTGCGGTATTTCACTGTATGCACTAAGAATGAACGCGTAATATGTATTATTCTCATAATACATTACTCGACTTGGAGGAAAAGGTTTTTCCTGCAAACCAACGTGACCACTGCTCATATATCTCGGTTTCATAGCTTTAATGTCACATTATACTATCACGCAGCGCATATAATAGATTGTGTGACGAATAAGTCAGTTAAAGTCTGTACACCTTTTAAATTGATTTATTACCACGTGTATCGAATTATTCAAGTTATTTCAATCCACAATTCAATACAATATATATGATGACTCTGTATATAAAAAGACGCAACTGACGCAATAAAATATTTGTGGTTAATCTTGGCGCTCATTGATCGCTAAAGCAGACATTCGCAATCTATAGAAAAATTTATCAAAGTTGAATGACTTCATTTAAATTATTGAAACTTTAGAAAAAACAAAATCCATTTTAATACGTATTTTTAGAAATTAATTTGAATCGAAGAAGAGAGAGCAGATCATAATTAACTCAATTTATTAGGATATAATATTATAAACAATATTAAAATATAATATTGTGCATTATCGTTGTTTTCTTTAAAATATTTTATAAGACGTTTTCTTAATTATTGATAGAAAGATTTAAAAAATTATTTGACAATGGAAGCAATTTATATATAACAATTATGTGTATATTATATTCTGAGAGTATTAGGCAATTTTAATTAAGAATATTTATGTATTTTTTGATAATAATTAATTAATCCTCTCTCTCTCTTTCTTTCTCTCTCTCTCTCTCTCTCTCTCTCTCTCTCTCTTTCTATTTCTCTCTATAAAAAAATAAAAATTATTATGTTATGATAATAAAACATGCAGGACATTGTATTTTAATAAATTATTTAATTATCATTAGATTGAAATGGTTGTATTGTGAAAATAACCAGGTTATCAAGGCCAATGTACTAATTATATTTCCAAGAAACTCATTAAAACATTAACGATTTTATGGGCAGATGTACCTATGTAAACAAATTATCACGCAAAGGACCACAGCGAGCGCGCTAACTTATTTAGGATTTAATACAATACGCGCCTTCTAGTACGCGCATATGTCATTTTCTCCTAATATTCGCGTGCAGTGGAATTTACACGCTACGAAAAGATTTTGCATCTATTGCGGTCGGATTTAACGTTCCAAAGCTTTTAGGCAAAAGCTCTACCTTGAGATGTTGCTTTTAATAAAACTCACTTTCGAACGATCGCGCTATGTCCGTAGCATATTTGATACTAAAAGCATCAACGTATTACATCTTCTATAATTTTATTTACCTGAAATACTCGTATTAATACATCGCCATTTCAGTTTTCGGATTCCAAGAATTCTACAACTATACCAACGAATTTATATAATCGACAACAACTTCTCGTCGAAAGACACCATTTAGATTGTAATTATAGAAGGAAAGAAATATATAGCAATGACGAAACGTTGGTTTAGATTTCCATGACATTAAATAAATTAAGCGGCCATAAGAAATTACAAAACATAGTTTAGTCCTTTAATCGCTTCAAAGAAGAATTTTTGTATGAATTAGTGGACCGTAAATTGAAGATTTATTAATTCTTTATATTTTTTTATTGATATTTTCTTTTTTGTTTCAGTATATGTGTTTATAAAATATATGATGAATTACACACAAAGACGAAAACTTTTAGTGGCATCATAGTGTTTGTAAACATCACGTAAAAGTTTTGTAATAACGTAATTCTAAGAAAAGATCAAATGTCTATTCAAGTCACGCGTTGTTATACGTGCATGATTTTCTGTAATATCCTACTGAATTTTGGTCAGTTCTAGCAGTTTCCCTCTGAAACAACCGAGAACTTGAGATTACCGATATACCTACTATCAGGATTAGTCTGATTGTACCTCCGTGATCATTAAGATCTCAATAATAATTCTGCGAAATTGGGAGTCGATGGTGTAAGGTAGAGAAATTAGTGTAAGTGTCTAGAATCCCTAAGAACATCATACATAATGGAATTTACAAAGTGAGCAATTAACAATCAATTGCTTAAGACCGTGGTTCGATATGCATTGTCAGTATTGAAAATCTATAGTATATGTAACGTGAATATTATAGACTTTCAGTAATACCGTAGTAATTACAGTATATATCGAAATTGTATCTTTAAGATTCAATTTTCGATATAGCGAACGCTGATGTTTGTAGTTATTTTAATATCAAATAATAATAGCCTTTTAGGCTAATAAAAACTTCGGCAAATACGCCACGCTGAGATTTAGCCGCAGAAGTCAGAAAAATGAAAGGAGTGGAGATAATTTTCTTGCAACTACTCTGTACATGCTTTTATATTAGTATTGTTTTGATTTCAGTTTCTTATTGTTAATATTAATGAAATTATTGTGAGTTGAATTAACATTTGTCACTGTGCTAAATAGCGCTACCATAAATTATAATCTACATAAAATGATTATTGTAGGACGTACAAAAGACTTAATAGTTATTTCGTAATACATGAGTATAGAGAAATAGTAAAATTGTATAACAAAATACAAATACTTTGCTCTTGTATTCTTTAGTTTGTTGTCTTGTACATGTTTGGGATATATGACATTTTTAACAGGTGGGATTTATGCCTAAAGCATACAAAGTGCACAGATTGAATTCAGTGCACTAAATACAATAAACGCATTACATGAAATATAATATGTACCTCATGTCTTAATACTTGTAAAACATCTTTAGATTAGTTAGGGAAGATTATAATTACTATTTATAACTTTATATACATATTTATCATTCTTGTTTCTTAATAAAACTTTAAACGCATTTTATAAATTATTGTGTCATTTTACGTCTTATATGTATTATTTGTAAATCTTTTATGAGTCATATATACTCCCCTTTCCTCTATAAGTAGCCATATATCCCTATGAGATATACGACAAAAATGCAAGGGTTTAAAAAAGTTTATTTTTTAGTACAAAATATAAATATTTCGGATTTCTAATATTTTTTTCATAATAGTAGACAGTACAAAGTTTTTACTGATATAATTCGTTTACTTTAAACATAGTCAATAATACTTAATAAATTAAGTTTTTGATAGGTGCAGCGTATATATCGGAGTTACCATATTATTTTTTGACATTTATTTAGTCGTTAAAATAATTAACTTGTTTTAGTATTAATTTTTGTATTAATATATAATTCTATAAATTCTGACAAATTTGAAATCTCCGTGAATGTGTTGATTTGCTATTATTTCAGAAATTTTTTATTCCGTTTGAACGTATAAGCATTTTTATATTTTTATTTTGAATTTCTTTAACTTAAAAACTGTCAAATATATTTTAAATAAATTCTACTCTAAATTACTCAAAAACGTTTTATAATTTTGAAATGCACGAAAATTGAGATTTTATAAAACAGAATGTTCATTTTTGTGTAATATATACAAAAAGAAGCAGCATACAGTCGAAATGTTGCATTAGTAAATTGTTACGTATTGAAAACATTTTTCGTGAAATATTTCATCTAATTTATGTTTAAAACATCTCTCTTTTGCTATATTATTTTTATGAATACAGTGATTAATATATAATTTTTTTGTTGTACATATCAATCCAAGGGTTCGCATTATCGTATAATTTCCAGCGTGTATCGTTCTAAAATCAAAGAGTTTCAATACGATACATATTTTTATCTGGGAGATTAAACACAAATAGGTATTTGAATAATTAAGCAAGTTATTATCAACTTGAAGAAATTAAATATCTATAAATATTTTCGATTTGATAATGGTAAATAATTTATATGTCCTAATATTTAAACAATTGCAATTTCGTGAACATTAAAATATTTACAATTACTTACTCCTTTTGATACTGTTTGAAATATATAAGTATAATATTTTAAACGTTTATTTTGAATTTAATTAATTTAAAAACTATCTAAACCGTCGCCAGTTTTATATGAAGAAGGATTTAATTTATATTATACAATATATATAGATCATTCTAATTATATCTTGATTAAATATATCATTTCATTTCTGTTTTCGAAAGAAGACGATAATAAATGTAGACGTTCATTTAAACGCTCAGATTAGATAAATGCAACTTCATTTTATATCATCCTATCAAACAGAGATGATTGCTGAATATGAGACGACAAAGCCAGGCGTGAAACGCAACAACATACTGAAACAAGATGGCTATGGATTTGGAATCCGAGATATCTATCTTTTAATAGCGGTTCGTCGGCGATAAGCTGTAGAGCAATATCTGTCAGTTGACTCAGAAATAAAGCGAAATAAAATGTCTCAATCCCATCCCAACAAGAGACATTTGGCTTCTGCTACCACGTTGTTCCCATGGGTAAACTAGTCATCGTGTATTCACCATCTTGCTCGGTCTCCCGATAGTATAACTTGTGCACCGTTACGGCTTCACGCATCATATGCGCAGTCGATCTGCGGAAGAAATTTGATATATCGTGAGCTAACCGAGCTGCAACAAGATGCGGGTCTGGTAGAACTCCCTTCTTGTGTATCTTTTTTGACCGCCATTCTTTCGGTTCTCCAACGTGAGGTGTAGTGTTGCACTACTGGTAACGATGATTTTCCCTTTCCGCAGGGTTGACTGATCTGCACAATCATTTGGGTTTAGCAAACTTACAGACCCAAGCTTAATAAATTGTAACACACATAAATTTACACACCAAATATATTTTTATGAATGATAGTGCAATAAATATTCGGAGACAAGTGAAAGCAAGATTACTTCAGACAATTTTATTTAAAAATAATGAAAAGAATAAGAATAAAATCCATATTTAATAAATGAAGTAAGAAAATAGTAAGAACTAAAGCTTTTATATTTCTTATATTTCTTAATACGAATAAAAAATATTTTAAAAATTTATTATTGAAATTTTAAGCATTTAATATTTGAGTCCTTAATTCAATCTCATGATGAATTATCTAATTTTGGAATCAAATTTTCTTAATGAAAATATATGTTAACGCGTTAATAGATAATACATTAAGAAGCAGTTCTAAAGCTTTCTATTTCAAAAAAAATCACATCAAATTAATTTTTGTAAATATTCTATTTGTATATAAAATATCAAAGCAAATCAGTATGATAATTTTAACTAGATTAAATGGATAAATAGTGAAAAAAATATTTTCAAAGCAAATTTTAATTTATATATATTTTACAATTGAATAAACAATTATAATTTAACATTCGAAGTTTCATTTATGATTCTTTTATGTTTATCTTCGATAATATATCGCAATCAAAATTAAATAGATGTTAACATGCAAGGTACATCTCTGCAACATATATTTTACATAGTTTAAAATAAAATTTTGTTGTATGCAATACAATGGGAATAATTTGCCATTATGACTTTTGTAGAATCTTAAATCTTATTTTATGTGTATTGTATACTATTTTTGTTTGGTTTAAATTTTAATATAAAAATAATAATTTCCTGAAATTATCAGGCAGTTATCAAAGTTGGAAGTTATCAATTGAAATTAAACAAGCAAAAGACTCGAAGAGTTGCCTCGTATTAAAATTGCGCAAATCGATTATTCACAAAATTTGTAATAATTTAACGAAAATAAATTCAAAAGATTTAAACATTAATAATTGATTTTCAACTTACTATTTTCTCTGTATTATGCTGAAATTTTTTGTTCTAAACACATAAATAGTAATTAGTGTATTCAATATTCATATTAAATTATATTTAATATTTCCGGAGTTTTTTTCAAAAAAATTACGAACAAATAAAAAACTTTTGTATTTATATAATGAATGTCGTAAAAGATATGTGTGTTCGAATATGTTAAAAATATGTTTGGATTTTATACTAATAAAAATTAAAAAATAAATTTTATGGAAGTTAAACTTATTCGCGTGATATGTTTGCAAAAAATGAATACGTATAATATTTATTCTAAAATAAGTCACAAAGTTTATCAAAAATATCAGCTTTCATGCAAATTACTGATAACATAAATCTCTTTAAATACAAATAGCTGACTAATATTTTTAATTGCCAACTCAAATAACTTTTTGTCAATATACAATACACTTGTGAGCGGCAATATATTTACAGATTATTTCAACCCAAGTGTATATTGTTTTATAGTTGTTTGTTGCATCATCACATAAATAACACAAACATCAAACAATAAAATAAAATGATACTATTGGTCATTCTCCGTGTCGATAACCGCATACGAAAAAAAAAAAAATTGCAGATATCCTCAACACGTTATATATTGGTAACTGTGATTTATTATATATGGATCTAAGCGTGTATCTGTCAGCTCGATCTGACAGCCCAACCGTTTTAATCTGAAATTTCGGCAAATAACTCGTGACGGTTTTTCGTGCGTCGCATCGTATTTTCACTTCGTTATTAAACAACATTTATATTATTGGCCCTGATGCTTTTAAGCTAAGATCTGATTGGAAAGCACAAAGGATTTTTATTCGAAAATAAACACAATGACTTATTTTAATACTTTAACAGTACAATACAAACGGCGCGAGACAGAAAATCTTTATAATTCCATAAATAAAAGAAAAAGGAAAAAGAGACTAAAAAATATCAACTTCTGTGACCACAAGTTAAGCATCAGCTTTCCAAGTAATAAGCTAACGTTATTTGTCATCATTTTGAAAATAGTATTGTAAGTATTAAAGACATCATTTTGACATCAAAATCTAGGAGACAATAATACGCGATGAATAAAAAAATATGTCGAAATTATAGATTTATAATTATAATTAAAATTATTTAGAATATTAAAAAAAACGATAAATTATATAACAGAAAACAATTTTTTATTGTAATAAATATAACAAAGCATCGTTTATATTAAGTATCATATAGTCTTACATGACATGCGATTTATATGTATAGAAAGTAAATAATTTGTTCACATGTATGTAGGAATCATACCAACATTTATAAATTATAAAACTCGCGTCAAATTTATATGTGATGAACGTTACTTACATTCGCAATAAATTACTTGTTTTTTCAAACCAAAACGGAAAATGCTTTTTCATCATTGCATTGCTGTCTCCTGGTCCTCAGACTAGAAAGCTCTCTCACTAATTCCCACAGAAGTATTGTAATAATGTTATTAAAATCTATAATCTATAATCATGATATTTAATACACAGCATGACATTGTACAATAATTTACTAATACATTAGATTTATCTCGAGTTACGAATAATGAGAAAACAATAGCCGTAGGCGATAGTTGCGTCTTATTCTCTTACATCTCGAGCGTATAATGTAGAAGAGCAAGTCGTCAAGTTGTTTACATGATGTAACATCTCAAATACTGTTTATCAGAGACCTGTATTTTCGTACGATCTTGGATCGTGTTAGATGATCACATTAAATAACTTTGCAATAAATTTGTAATATGAAACCAACGCATATTAAATTAATAATTTCATACGTAAGCGTATTTAACATTGCTTTTGTTACACTGTGTAATTTATTTCTTAACATTACCAGCGATATTTTGCCACGATATTTTATCAGTCTCGTCATCACTGCATTTCCCGTGAGATTTTGCAGACCATATCGTTACGAGACAGACTTAACGTTCGCAAGCTTGATCTTTTTCTGTTAATAGCATTTTTGATGAACATCGGATGGTGGAACATTCAAGAGAGCACTTCTATGAATATGAGAAGCTCGATTGTGAATTGTACTACATTATATTTTTATATATTCAGTCATTTGAAAAGAGTTGCAATGCTGATATTCTCTTTGGACAAATTATCTTTTCTCTTTTTCTATTGTACTATTTTTTAACAAGTTAAAAAAAGAACAAATATGAATTATCAAATAAATATTTCTTTTGTTCCATAAAAAATGTAATTTTGAATTACAATCATCTGAATGCACTCAGGTATCATTTTATTCTTGTTTAACATTTAATGAACAATAAGAATAAAATGATATATCCTGAATGCACTTCTACTGGAAGATTTTGAAATATCGGATAAATCTGCTTTCGTAACGTCAAACAATTGTGTACCAAATCTATATATAATTATTCTTGCTAATTATTAGAATTTAAAGAACGCACTGATTTCGATAAATTTTGTAATATGTATACTTTAGGATATGTAATAAAACGTATATACTTATTTTATTTGAATCTGAAAAAAGAATTTAATAATTATCAAAAAGGAAGATAAAAATTAAAAATCTTATTTTTAATTTCATTTCTGGAATCTCTCACATATAATATATGCAATATATTAAACATATCGCATAAAAATTCTTTACGAAGATAGCCGGGACATCGTCTTGATAAAAGATAAGTGTATCTAAGATTAAAAGAAATAGATGATAAGATAGCCTACTAGCGTGAGGTATTCTTTACTCAACGAGAGGATACTCATCTTCACGGTTTGCATTCTCACTTTTCTAGCAGCTATTCTCTAATGCTTGCCATGCATGCATGTGAAGCTGGAAATGTAAAGCCTCGTTACTTTTCTCCATAACAACAAGCAAGCGACAAACGCGATCGATAATTTAGTTTATTTAGTTTATTAGTAAGAGATAGCTTTTAGAACAATGTGATGACATATTTTATATTTTAAATTATTCGGTCATTGAATTACTAATAATTTTTGATATTTCTAAACAGCTATTGTTCCAAATGTCTCATTATAATATACATCCAATTTACTATAATTCGATACAGTTCAATTTCCTTTAATAATATAAGCAATTGAAATTGTTTAAAAGATTAACTTATATTTCTATGAGGCTTTATTTTTATCGAAGAATAGTTATCAAATTTCAATGTATAATTTATGAAGTATAAAAACGAGACTAAATGTCATTTATTATTCATTGAATTTCTAGACGAGACAATTGTTTTGATTTTGTAATGCTGTGAAAAATTTGTAATGGAGTGAGAGAACGTTTTCTCCTGTTATAGATTACTCTATTCAGAGAAACTGTCAATATTAGTTTCTAACTTAAACTATTTTATGATTTATAGCAACATGCATATGAGAGTGAAAGTATAGTCAAATATTCCGCCTGTTGCCAATCATACGCTGTTATTTATAATATATGCATAAAGTTGTATATACCGAAACAGCAAACTCGTTTCAGTACATACAACTTTATGCATATATTATAAATAACAGTAGTATCGAGGGACACGGCATGTATCTGTGAAAAAAAATGCTACAATGATACATTAAACATAAAAATTCCTTACAAAGATAGCCAGATCCTCTTGATAAAAGATAAGTGTATCTAAGATTAAAAGAATGATAAGGTAGCCCATTACTGCATCAGAATAACTGTCGCAGCTTAGAAAAAAGATTAGTTAGCAGCACATATTTCTCGGTTTAAAAACATCCGAGCGAGCTGTTGCGAAATGCGTAGATGAAGCTTAATCAAATTTAATTGTCCGTTTCCTATGCGGACATGCGTTAATGGCGAACGCAGTGCATATCTATACTAAACTCCAGTTAAATCTGTCTCTTCTCGTGAGAGAAACCGAGTTGAAATGTTTTAACCACTTTAACGTTATAAACAACTTTAACTTTTTATCAGTGACGAAACTTGTATTTTTAAATAACATATTTCTGTACACGGTAAAAAGTTACACGTAAAATTACAACAATTGTAGTAGAACAATTGTGGATAATTTTGGAAGCCACTATTAAAGACGTATATTTACACACATATAAAAAAGTCACAATTTATGAATAAGAATTGTTCTTTATAATAATTACACAATTTAGAAAAGTAAATTTCCAATTGAAGCTAAATTCATAGAAAAATTTACTAATTAATTCGCCAACAAATTATGTACAATTTTTTAAAGCTGTGTTATTAGTACATATGAATATAAAAATATAACATGTGTGACATTATTAATAT
>NW_017259520.1:294963-316063 GCF_001594045.1 Atta colombica | reverse complement strand
AGATATATTTACATAATTATAATTAAATAAAGTATTATATAATTTTATTGTATAATTTTTAAAACACAATTTTAAAGCACAATTTTATATATTTCCACTATATATAAATTGCATGTTTATTACGTATTATTTATATAATTTTATATACTTTTTTTACAGTGCATAAAACAATTTTTTTCTTTATTTCTTGTATTCTTGAGACAAAAAATTTCTTTGTAAATACCGATTATAAGCTTTTAAAACATCTGCTTATTACATACAAATTATCTATTAGATTATCTATTATCTATTAGATACTTCAGACGAGCTTTCCAAACAAAAGATGTCAATTTTATTATATTCATTATCGGAAAGATAATAATTTATGCACTGATGCACAAAAAATGAGATTAAATCGTGACACTTTAATTTAAATGCTATTATCTCTTAAATATTTTTTCCGTTCTTATCAATAATCAATTTAATATACAGAATGTTCTATCTTATTCATGGATCTTACTAACCATAATATTCTACAGAGAAGAAACTCTAAGTAATAAAAATTACTTATTTCATATGCGTACTTATAATGAAAACGTTTCTATCATTATATCACGCTATCAATCGCTATTTCCGCTGCGTTAAATCCTCTATTTATCTAAGCGAGAGAGAAACCTGCATTTATTGCTCACTGCTTTGGAAAAGCTTACGATATCTCAGTGACGGTCTTCGTATTTGCTCGATGCTATCATCGTTCGAGTGGCGCTTAACCAGCAAGTCCGAGTGGAAAAGTTCTTTGTGAACGTTTTGCTTGCAGAACGACTTGCCTGCAGATCGAAGGGTTATTGCAGATTTTGGATGTGTTCTAACAATTCGCAACAAGACTCGAATACTGTCATGTTGCCGTCCCTCCCGAGATGAACTCCTATCTCCCTCGCTCAAAAGTTACGAGAACAGTGACTCGACTAGTTACACAGTGACTGTCAGGTTACAAAAGAACGGCAGGCTATTGACCAAACCCGTTGGTTTCCGGTAACGCGAAGAGACATACTTGATGCAAACACCGTTATTCACCGATGATCGATGAGTACGGGCATTTTTCTCAGCTATCCGATAGACTTGTTCGAGGGCGAACTGACGAGAGAGTCAAGTGTCTGTCGGTATCAACGTCTCTGAGCGAATCGTTGATGTTTTTGCAATAAGTTTCAAGTTGATGCGATCGAGTCGACAGCGTCGAACAAAGTTAAAATTAATGAAATGTCATTGTAACAAAAGTAAAATTCGATGAATTAAAAATAGAAAAAGATATTGATAAGTGAATGAGAGAAAATTCTGGGAGAAGGTATATAAGAGATACGCGGAGATAGAATACATTTCAAATTTTTGTTCAAATTTTTCCAAATCTAAAAGATATGACTATTCTTAGGAAAAAATATTTTTAAGGAAGAACAAAAAATCTAACTAAAGTCTAAAATTTCATCATTATGATTGAGACAACAAAAGTAACATTTTTCATTAGAAAAAATTACAATGACTATCATTTACTTACGGTCGTTTAGTCATAGAATTTTTATTCATGTAGTAATATTGTGATGTGCGTTTAGCAGAGAAGTCATGGCTAACAGCAGACCGCGATACAAACAAATGTTGAAATAATACTGAACTTTACGAGAATAGATTAAACGCTAGAGTGTAAATGCTGTGGTGGAACTCGCCGCATCGTCGTCCGCACAGTTAACCACGAATGGTTAGTAGTTAATGTGTCGCGTAGTAAAATAAATAGATGATTATACAAAAAGAATAGAAACGTAACGTGAATTTCTTGATTTTCCTTTAAATTACGTCTGCTTAGCTTATAGAACTTATAGAAGATCTGAAATAAGTTTAAAATGAGCAAAATAATTATAAAAAGTGTATCTACTTAATTATGCTATTTGTTGCGTTATTGATGATCTTTATTTTTGTAAGAGATAATTAGCAATTTATAGGATTAGAAATTATCGCTACATAAAAAAATAATTTGGTGATTATACTGATATTATTTTTTTTTTATTAACTTTATATAACTTGAACAGCACTACATCAGATGTAAATAAAACAATATAATAAAGAGCAAATACAAGTCGAGTACGATAAATAGTTGTGCAAATAAATTATTTAATTTATTTAACAAAATTGAAATGAAAACAATATATTAAAAATTTCCGCACATTTTGTCGTTATATACTTGGACTATCTTCGGCACATAAAATTTTCAATTAAAGTCAATTAATATAAAAAATTCCATGATTCGATAGAGAAGTCGGAAGATACAATTCTGACAATTAATGATTGCATAAAAAGAGAAAACTGTAATGAAGATGGTTTTGAATCATAGTTTAACAAAGTGCAGTAGATGGGAAGAATGTATTAATAAATTATAAAACGAATCAAAATTAATAAAACAGCAAGAACAAAATATGATGAAGTATAATTGCAAAGTCACTTCTGTCTCCGCTGTTTTATTAATTTTAACTCATTTTATAATTTATGAATCACGTTTTTCTACTGTACTTTGTTAAACTATAATTCGGAGCCATTGATTGTTTCTTTTTTGGTAATGCAACTATTAATTTCTCAAAATTGAAGTCTCCGATTTCTATTTGAATCATAAGATTTTTTTCTACTGATTGACTGATTTCTATTTTATTTGAAGATTTTATATATTAGATTTATATATTAGATTTTATATATATTATCGATAGTCTAAATATACGACGAAACGTATGAAAATTTTTAATAGATAATTTCATTTCAATCTTGTTGAGTAAATGATTTACTTGCGCATTGTTTACTGCAATCAGCTTATATTTACTTTTTCTTATATTAATTTTACACATTTAATGTCTCTCATGTCTGTCATTTAATGTTTCTCGAATCATTAATTATTTTATACATTATACTGATTTTATAACAAAATATAATAAATTTTTAAAATTGCTAAGATGAATAATAATCTTTCTGTTGATTATATTACTAAAAATAGGTTTTTCATATCAAGAGGAATTTTCCAATTGACCGCAATGCTGTTTTGATGCATTGCAAGTTCTTTTGGAACAATGAATGTCCATGATGGTAAATGCATATTTATTATTAAAGAAAATTTCGTTGCAATTCTGAATCTGAAAAACGTTATGTAATTATAAACTCAATAATCTGTGTGCATAACAATCTATGCTTTAATTCTATCTATCTATTGTTTATATGCGTCATTAGTAAAAATTGCATCGCGATTATGCGGCATATCGAATGTAGATGTATTTAATTAATTAACAAAGGATGCAGAATTATTGATTTTGTTGTCCATTCATTGTTTATTATCCATCCATTATTAATCACTAAAAATACCTGATACATACCTACTAATACGGTATAATGATAATGCTAGTTTGTGTGTATAATACAATTTATTTGCCTTATACTTAAAAAAGATATACAAATTTGAAAAATATTTTTTCATCTTACATACATTTTTTATTAATTTTAGATTATACATATTTAATCTAAGTGTTTTTATTAAGTTTTATAAAATTTTATATAAAATACTATACAACTATTGTAAAAAAATTTATTTTTTCAAATAAATAATATCGATATTGATGGCATGTTAATAACAATATTATTTGTACCGTAATATTAATAATTTATATTTATTTGTTACCGGAATATTAATAATTCATACTATTAATATAAAGAGCTCATCAATATAGTTAATGGATCTTTAAAGAGGAAACTATTGATAACACTTGTAGAATAATGCTGAATTCTCGAAGCGATCTGATTGATAGAATCGGTCCTATTCAAATGAGAAGTAATCGAAATCGAGCCATCGAAGTGTATATCTAGGAATGTATATCTAATTTAATGCAATATTACATATTGATGCTGCATCCTTTATCGAGTAAACAAACTGAAAGTAAGAAAGTTATAAGGAACAATAATTATGTTAACGTCTCCATTCATAAAGATAAAAATACGCGTTTCAAAATTTCAATTAATTTCTCTCTCTCTCTCTCTCTCTCTCTCTCTCTCTCTCTCTCTCTCTCTCTCTCTTACTCATTCTTTAAAAATAATTAACCTTAGTAAGTCATTGTTATTTTTGGTTACCTTTCCATCAGGGTTTGTGGAACCTTGCAACTTTTTCACGCTCTGTCTGGACAGAATAGGTATTTTTCAGCTTAGTGTGAAATTTATACCTTGAAGTCAGACAAAGATAGATAAATATGAATCAAATAAATAATATTTTATTTTTAATTACAAAGAAATATGCTTCAAAGAAATATTATTGGAAAAATTTGCAAAAAATGACCATTTTGGAAAAAAATTCTAAAATGTTTAATAAATAGAGTAAAAAACGGATCTATTTTTTTATTTGTTTTTTAATATTTCAAGATTAAATATTTCAATTTAAAATTTAAATTTAATCCGGGTCTTCAAATTATATTATAAAAAAATTAAACAATGCATTAAAAAAATCGCACAGGATACGTAGAATTCATGACATACTAGGGTTAAATATATTTTATTATCTTGTGTATTATAATTTTCACTTTGCTTACTTTGCTAAGAACTTTGTATTTGAAAAGAAAATGTCCAATTTTAATGTTTTAAAATGTCATTTCATGCTTTCCAATATTCTGTTATAATTTAGACACTTGATGGGCAATGTACATGAGTTTCCTGTACAAGCAGATACGACTACCTTTTGCTTTTCATATAAAATTGCTGCACGTTGATTTTAAAATATTTATTTTAAAGTGTGCGATGCAAGAGAGCGTTTACTTGTTCCATGACATACTTTTTTTAAAGTTCGAAATATAGGTCATTCAGTCCGACTTTGTCGAAACGAAAGTATTTGATAAACCGTTCAAAATTCATTTGTCAAACTGGATAAAAGAGGCAGTTCTACGATATCTGAATAATGCTCGTATATCGACGTCAAGATAAAATGAATATTGAGTGCAAATATTAAAGCGGTACTTTTTTTATTCTCGATGACAGAGAATAGGCTTGATTTTCGTTGGAAAAGTTTTCACGTTAATACTTACTTCGATAGCTATATCCAACTGTGATGAAATAGCTCATCGGAAAAACACATCTCATGAGATTTCCGATCGATAACATGTATGATCGAACTGTTATAGAATATAATCGATATATGCTTTTAAGTGGGTACAATAATATTTATTCTATCAGTCGTATTAAACAGTGCGTGTAGCATTAAGTTAGCTTTTCGCCTTTCATCGTAACTATAGTTTCAAATCAAACTATAATTTTTAATTTCGGAAGATTATAGTTTAAATATACTTAATATTAAACAAAATACTTTATAAAATTGTAATATAAATACCTATATGTACCAACCAAGAAATAAAAGCTTTGAACGATTAAGTTGGATTTTTAGTGCTTAAATAATTCGATGTGAATTTTATATACATATCTAATCCTATAATATGTGTGCTGAATTTAATTTTTAATCTTGAAATGCAATCCTAACAGAATTAAAATATTATAAATTAATATTATTTATATTATGTTATAAATTAAATTGGCAAACAAATTAATAATATTGATGCTTATTGAATAAAAAAAACATAAATAATTTGATGCTAATAAACATCTAAAACTTGTAAATAATTAAATATAATTAAATATAATTAATTATTAAATATAATTAAATATTAAAATATAATTAAAAATGATTGATGAAATATAATTATAAATTACAAACATGATTTTTTATAATTTTTCGAAAGATGAGATGATCTTATTGTGATGTATGCTTAGTTTATAGTTCCAAAATATTAATAATAATTGCAAACTACATTATATGTTAGATATATTAGATAATAACAAAAGTTTCAAAACTTTTGAATATGCAAAACTCTTCGTCTTCTTCGGTAATTGTACGATGTTTATGTTTCTATCGCAAGATAGAATAAATTGTTGTCCAAAAAAGGGAAAAGGTTAAATAATTCTGCTGAATAATTTCGATCGTTTCACAAAATGAAGATTCTTGCAATAAAGCTAAAACAGTTTCTGTCTCATCGAGATTGCCAACGCAAGACGGTATCGATGTCGCTCTGGCAACAAATGTACAGCAAACATTGCACCACCGCCAAACGCGGAACGCACTTACTCATTGTCAGTCTCGTTGATCTTTGTCTCTCTCTCTCTCTCTCTCTCTCTCTCTCTCTCTCTCTCTCTCTCTCTCTCTCTCTAGTTTGTATATGTACATATACATAGGCACGTATACGTGCTATACGGATATAACGATCTTCTACAGGGAGAGGACCGTACGAGGTTGTGCCAAAAGTGCATTGACCCAGCAGTATGCAATGCCATCCCGCGCGAGCACTAATATTTTGCTACGACGCCGAATATCGTTCTATAAAGCTCTCGCAGAGGTTCATTCGCAATAACATCGCAAAACGCTGACGTCGACGAAATAAAATACCATATAACGTATAACGTTGGGTCTAACGAAACGCGTGTCCGACACGCACGGTAGATATGTGTAATCCGCGACGGGCGGATCCGAAAGCTTTCTCGCACTAGATCGAGTGCATGCTGCACTTGGCTCCGTATTCACCGACCGATGTGAATTCTAACTCGGATTAATCGCGTTTTATTTTGTGTACGTTACAGGGGACACAATACTGTGATCTAGAAAAAAATCACTAACTGCGGATTAACCTAAATTGATGTAACTGCGCACGTAATAATTTCCGAAACTACAAACCAAGCGAGAAACATAAATATGTCATAATAATCATCTCGTGATGATGTAACTTTTTTCTCTGAAAAATTTTAAAAATTCCATTGTGAAAAGCTTTTAATACAAGCAAAATACAAAATTTTGTTTGATAACTATTTGAATTTTCTGAGTTTTTTATATGTGTTCTCGATGTGTTGATCGATTTCTGGCATTCACTGGAAAAAAATGATCTATCTCTGTTTGTTTTAGAAAAATAATCTTACTTCTGTTAGAAATGAAGAGACCGTCGGTAACACAAATATTTTTCAGTTCCTATAAAATATTTATGTAAAATTATTATTATTATGTAAATCGTGCTTTATATAAAAAAATCAAAAGTTACTGTAATATAACATTAACTTTCTACGATTAAAACACTGCATAATTTGAGAATAAAGTAAATGAATAAATTCGTTGTAATGCGTTTAATTATGATGATACGTTTGCTATTTGATATTTAAATGAAAGCTTAACCAAAATCAATACCATTAACAAAACGAAAGAAAATTTAATCAAAATTTTATCGATGTTTGTAAATGCAGCTTTCCATTAAATAACATATGATTAAAGTAATAAACATAGAGAAATTTGTACTTAATAACTACATAATTATTTCAATATAATCGCGCAACAACAAGTAAAATTGTAATAATAATTATAAAGCAATCGATGATTATCGGAGGGTATTAATTATCAAAACACGATCGAACACTTTTGTAATAAATCACAATGCAGTGTCCCGCAACACGGATTGAAAAAGGAATAAACGCAACGTTGGCATTATATCGTCATGTACACACAACGTAATTCAAAGTTTACTTCTACCCTCGACCGCACGAAGTAGTAGACGTTAGTCTGTGCTTCTCCACAGTAATTACTTCCTCTTACGGGATTAATGGAATTGTGTACATAGACTGTGATTGTACTCCGTCTTTTACTATTAAGCAGAAAGATATTACGCAAATGACAGCGGGGTTATTAGTAACGGGTTATTAGTATGTTATAAACTTTTCGACGACATACAGTGTAACAAGGTAGAGAAAATACTTTTTTGAGTTCTTGCTACAAAAGACTGAATTTGTTTTTAATCAAATTCGATACTTATGAATTAACCATTATCAATTATATGTATAATATAATAGGATATATAAGACTTTTAACTTATAAAATATTATAACGTGAAATAGAATTAATATTCCATTTCTTTACTTAAACATTGAAATCTAAAATATCAATGCAATCCAAGCAAAAAATTTGTAATTATCGATATTAATGTTAATTGAGACAGATCAATTCACCGAGCTAAAATATTCTGATGAAGAAACAGAAGGATTCGAGCAACTTGTTTCGAAACATTTCGTAGTTTAATTTCTACAAACTGAAGATACGAGGATGCATTCTGATTTTTCTAACTTCTTCGATTTCTTCGATCACCTGCTATGTAAGAGGATTCTATTAAAATTACTTTCTGCCACGTTCTTGCGAAAACAAACAATTTTTTTTGCACAGATATTTAGACAGCAATGCAATGCAATTGTTTAATCAAATTATATTTGAATATGACCTATCAAATGTAAAGTAATATGAATTCTAACTAAGTCTGTGCGAGACGATAATACAAAGATTTATTGCAGGATAGTGATGCTGATTTACACTCCGCAGCGTGCATCGATTAATTGGCATCTCATTCATTGTCGTATTGGAATTTGATCATGTTTCATGTATGGTTAATAACCGATTCAGGTAACCAGTATTTACAAGAAATTTGTTGATTGATGTTCTTATTAATGGTAATTTTATTTTGATGTGTTACATAAATTTCTATTTCCAGATTATATCTACTTGTTTTATTATCGATCCAATAAATCAGAGCGAGGATATTTATTATGCACACTGTGAGAAAAGAAAATACGAAAAAATATTAAATTCTAATAAATATTTATTTGAATAGTTCTAAATATTAAATGTAAATTAACATATATTTATTTTAAAAAGTTATTCGTTAATTTAATTTACTAACTATTATTTTTTTCATTAAGTAAATATTTATATATTATAAGTAAATGTTTACTTAGCTATTCAAAGAAATATGTATTAAGATTTGGTACATTTTTTTTTAATGTAGAAAAAAGTCAACAGTTTTATGTAGCCAAACTATGTAGGCGAAACAAAATTTCGGGCAGTTACGAATGTAATATCTTAACGTGATGATTCAGGAAAAAAAACCAATAAAAAATATGCTTTATTTAAAAAAAAAAGAATACTTGAATACATAGAGAGAATTTCTACGGCAGTTAAATTTTATATAATAAGAAATAACATTTAAAGAAATTTTTTCTTTAACCGTATAGCAAAGAAATTTCTTTGAATTGAAGAAACCTTTCTCTGGGTGAACGAAATATTTCATCAGAGATTAAAAATTCTTATTGTCCCATTAATAATTTATTTTATACCGTGCAACATTTTAAAGTGTCGCGTCGCGTCGTCCTGCATCATTGAGATCGATTTTTTGAAATTCGTAGCAGCCGAGTTAATCGCGTCGACATCTGCGGAGCGCGATTTGCATTTGTATAAAAGTGCGCTTTTTCTCGGAATCTACAATGTTGGACTTATCAAGTCGTAAGAAGGACGATATATTGTTGGAGCTTTCGTATCCTAGCCGTTGTATTAACTGATAGAAAAACACGGCGCCATGGGAACGATATAAGGACACGATGGTGAAAGGAAATGAGCATGCTTTCTTGGAACGGAAAATTTCAACTTGATAGAGCACGTACGTGGCTTCTCCACGCGAGATTCGCGATATCTTTCCGAAGTCGCATTCTTGTGTTTTGACGCATCTTTCCGGGCGTTGGCGAACAAATCGTGTATTACGAGGACCATCTTTTCAATCCATTATTCGTTTTCATGGACGCTAGCGAGAACTGTACGAAAAAATTTTACCGAGCAATTTCGTGCATTTTATTCACAAATATTTCACATTAATCAATTTCGAAGGGAACAATCTGATAGAGTCGACAAAAAAATATAATATACTCTGTAAATCTGAATCAGTGGATAATCATTGATATCAATGCCAAGTATGCCACTGACAATCAGTGAATTAAAATGTGTGATACTTAACCTAGTTAATTTTTATTATGTGATCTAACTAATCTTGTTTTAATGTTTAAATTCAATGAATATGATATTGGATTGAAATTAACGTGCAAATATCGATATTTTATATAATGTTCAAATATAATTCTTCCTTTTTTTTAATTTCACTGATTATCCAGTGCCATGTATGCCACTGGATAATTAGTGACTATCCACTGATTCAGATTTAGAGAGTACACAAATATACGCTTTGAATTAATTTTGCGTGCAACTTAAAATTTAAATTTCTGTCTTCAATCTGAGTCTTTTTTAGCACAAGCGAAATTTTACTCTCAAATTCATCCGAAATAAAAGAGGATGGAATTCGATTCTCTTCTTCCTAAAATATTCTTGCTAAAATACTGTTTGATAATGTAATTAAAAATGTTGAAGAATTCTGAACATTTCTACATTTTTTTGAAAATATTCTATGTATTCTAGAAAAAACGAATTGCGAGTAAAGATAAAAAATATAATTGCAAACGGAAAGTTAAGAATACTAATTACACGTTTTTTCACTTTGATCGTCTTAAAAATACAATAATTAATTAAAAATAACGTTTACAAAGATATATAATTTTTTTATGTACAGGATAATTAAAATATATAATTAAAATATAAATTTTATTACGAACGAGCATATATTGTTGAACACATTCTTTGTTTTCGAAAAGAGGGAGGATTTTTAATCTTCGATAATTTACAGCATTTATTAGATCATTATAAGCTATAAAGTATTTCGCAAACAAAAATTCCTTTCTTGGAAACTATTTTATAGCAAACAGGTGCATACAACAATTCTTTATCATCTACTCTCAATGAATTTCATTCATTATGAGTCCAGTATCATATTATGTCACCGAGAGAGTGATGTATCATGTTGTAATAAGCGTACCGCATTCTCATATTCAATTTTAATTTCCAATTCATAGTCGCACAATTTTCTATGTTGAAATTACTTCAATTAGTACTTCCAATGATTTGCTCTCGCATATCTTCTTTATTTATATGGCAAAATATAATCTACATGACAAAAGATATGACATTTGTTCATTCTTGATTGTATACTCGATAATTAAAACTGTAAAGATACAATAACAGTATTTTATAAAAAAAAAAAAACAGAACGTGATTAGTCACTTCTGTAGCTTTTGCTGAATCCGACTTTCAAAGTGCTCTATCACGTCACAATTTTTGCAAATTTGCAGTTAAAGCAAAAAAAATCTATTTTTACATACTTTTTTATGTTATACTACAATATATGAGACGTCCTGGAGAAGTTACAATTACGTATGTTGCTGAGACTTTTAGCTCTTAAAGAACTTTTTTAATATTGGCTATAATTAATAAGATATACATGATCAAATATGAAGTTTTTTTGAAAAAAGACTGTAAATTAAGTCATTGATAATTTACCAAATTAAAGAAAAGTAATTGTTTGTCGAATAATGTATTTCTTTTGAAATCAAAGGTAAATGAGAGATGCGTCATATTGCGAAAAAATGTTCATACAACTCACGTGAATGTAATAAAATATTATTTTCTTGAATAGTAATATAAGAAAATACGTTCTTATTTCATTTTTGTGAGAAGTTTGAAATTATTTCTTGCGACTGTGAAAGACGATTTTTGCTATGAGGTGAAATAACTTTATTCTCTAAAGAGGCCGAGAACCACCGAGTCTTTTAAAGCGTTTCAGTTATAGTCTTACGTACCATTTTATACTTTAAAATCTACTTTATGCAATCCGTAATTGTATATGCCGATATTTAAAATGATTGATTTAATTTTTTAAAAGACACAATTTTAAATTTGCAATTTCTTGTACAATAAATTTAATAAAAATTGGTTTTTTTTCAAGAGTTTAATTAATAGATTACCATATAAGAAGTTTCAATGGTAATAATGTTATTATAAAATCAGAAATAATGTATTAATATTTAAGGAGTTAGTCACTCTGGAGACCAAAATTGACCCTAAACTAAAATCCTAAACTATTAATTAAACAAAAAAAATGTTTCAATTATTTTTAAATAATTTCAGGGTGGACTAACACCTTAATATCAGCTTTAATGTTTTTATATTGTAAAAAATTGGACGCGCACAGATAATCATACATATGTAATTATTTACATAATTTCGGTATAAATACATCAAGATCATTTAATATTTGAATCCGTGTATAATTTTTAAACGTATATTGTTATCACGACATTGCAATAGAATTAACATAATTTAGTTATCTTACGTAATCTTAGTAATCTTATAAATTAAGTACAATTTTGTAAGTCAAAAAATAATAAGTTATAAACCTCAACTTTTGCGTAATAATTCTTATTTACCTCAAAAAAATGCTACGTATGCGTGCATTTAAATTAAAAGCAACAGGCAGAAATAAAAGAGAAAAGTAGTGGATGAAAAGATTGACCACGAAACACGGAGAAAATAATTTGAATCGTTCGTTGTGATTTATGAACCGTTATACAGTCACGAGAGAAGCAATGTCAGATTTACTATATAAAAGCGATATTTCTCGAAGATGCTACGTCTCGAAATCGAAGCAATGAATTTCCTAAGAAATAACCTTCGATATTCTGAAATATCGTCTTCGACGACGCTATTTTCCTTGGAACTTTCAATCATGTAAACGAACTCTATGTTGGATATTGCCATTGTCAGTGCAATGCCGAGTAAGAGTACTTTGCATTGAATAAGAGAATCTGAATACTCAAATGAAAAGCATAATAGCAGAAATTAATTTTATACAATGCGTCAGAGATTTACGACGTTAAATGTGCTTGTGTATTGAAATATAATCATAAAATGAATTAATATAACTGTTTTATATATCAAAAGTTAAGTTAATTAAACATTATAATTTGCTCTTGATTGAATTACATGTGCATATAAAATTTTCATTATATATCTATAGAACATTGTATTAGCTCTTTAATATTAACAACATTAAAAAGACAGACGAGATTATCATTTGTGATTCAGATTTTATTGATAAATTTCTGAATGTCTATAATCTAAAGTGGTATTGTAGTAATCTAGGGCGCGAAGATCGAGGTGCGGATTACATGGTGCTAGCAGTCTTCCTCCAAGGAGAGAAATTTATTACGACATGGTCGTATTCCGTCCGCAATGCTAAGCCCGATCGAGGCTCAACGTGACGTTGAAAATTTAAAGCATCTGTTTCACTTGTCAGTTTTTACAGTTAATCTTCCTAACACAGCGGCAATAGCTGTAACATTTCTCGTCTTTGTAAATGTTTTATTGGCTCCTTTTATCCCATCGTTCTGCGCAAAATGTCCCCGTGGACATTGTCGTTTATCAAGAGAAGTACTTAAAAAAAAAAGAATGTTTATCCGCGTGCTTGTTGTGGCTCTCTTTATAAATGCCTTCTTTCTATTATCGATTTAGCCTGTTATAATGAAGCAAACAATGAAAATAATTGCGCATCCGCCATTATTATTGAATGTGCTAGTCAGAATGTCGCGAAAATTGCATCGCGTAATCGTTCAGCAGCTAATCAAAACAAGATGGAAATTGCTCGTTTCATATGAGAAATTGCTTCGATACTCGCACCACTCAAAAGATGGGAAATCGATTTGCACTTCCCGCAGCGTTCTTTTCAATGAGAGCCTGCGTGAAAAACGCGATGAATTAGATGGATACTTAGCAAAAAGTCACTATCGACCTCATGAAACGCTAATATAATCACATAAAAAAGCATCATTAAAACGCTTCTGAAAAGAACGACCGCGAGTGAAAAATTTAGAATTTAATATTATAGATAGTATAATTAAACCGATTGGCATATATACATGTTACATGCACTACGTAAAGTATATTATCAGTATGACAGAATTTATCAACAAAAAGACTCGATGTTATTAGAATTTAGATGCAACTGAGAATATAGAATATAGAATTTATCTAAAAGTCACATAACGAGAGCGTAAAGGGATATCTTTAATAAATAATTAAAGTTAAATTAAAGTTAAATTAACTTTTAATTTACTTAAAGTTAATTGTTATACTCTGTACCGTATAATACAACCACAGCCTTTTTATAGAATTAAAGCGCATCCAACCGTTGAATATATCTTATAGCTATCAAAGCAATACCTAGAATAATCTTTGTTTTCTATTTACTACTAATTTGGATATAATTTGGATGGCTGTTTGTTGTTATTCATATACGATTATTTTATTACCTCTATCATAATGGATGAAAAATATAATACCATAAACTTGAACTGTTCAATACATGATTAAAAATTTTAATCTTATTTAGAAGTTTGCAAAGCTGATTAAGTTTTATTGCTTATACAATGCGATCTCGTGAATATTTTAATTTTGAGATTAATTGACGAAAAGAGATGCGCGCGCAATGTTCAGACTTGATATATTCTATCTAACGAGCGTGGAATAACATAAAAGTGAGTGAGAGCGTGGAATAACATAAAAGGAGTGAGAGCGCGTACATCGACGCGGTGATTAATTTTCCATAGAATTGCTTGTCTTTGAAATTGGCCTCGACGCCATCGCTCTACTCTCCTTTTCCCCGCGAAGCGGCCAGGCAGCCTCAAAGCCTTCAGAGCTTATTATCCGATCGCAGACCAGCAAAATGTTTGTGATTCTGTCGGGAAACCATGCCAAATCTGCACCATTCTCTATTTCATGTATCCAAGTATACCTATATATTTATATACATATAGTGGATTTTACTTATATATAATATAAAATATATAGATTCTTCTCCCTCCTGCATCTTTCAAAAGAGGAACATCGTAAAATATAAGATTTTTTAATAATTTTTAACAAGCAGCGTCGTATTATCAAAGATTAAATTCATTACTGGTAAGTAGGCAAGTAAAAAAAGAAACGCGTTACTTTTTTCGATAATGATTGTTCTTTTTTTATAACGATGGCAGTAATGTTGTTATATTTTAAAATAACCGTAACGAAACTTCGTTGTTACTTTTATCGTTACTTTAATTTTCTATTATCTTTAATCTCTGTTATCATTCAATTCTATTATCTTCATATCTATTCTATATAAAAGATAATTTTTCTAGATAATTTTCGCATAATTTTTGATAAGACAGAAATATTTTATTTAAATAGAAATTGAAATATTGAAAAATATTTTGTATTTTATATCTTGGGCTGCTAATAATAATTACTGCTAATATCGAAAATTTGTAATATTATATATATATGTAACACGAATATATAAATTTTCAGTATTAGCAACAAATATTGAAATACTCTTTCAATAACATGTTTAAAAATATCATTTAATAAAAATTTTTAATAAAATTTGTGAATTACAACTTAAATTTCTACTATGTATATATTAAAAAATAAAAATATTAATATAAAAATTATAGATTTATTATAGATATTAAAACTACACTAAAACCTCGTAATAATGCAGATATCTGAACGATATAACGAAATTACTCTTATTTCATTTCAAAATGAAATACAAGATTTTAGTGGCTACTGCTCACTCATGCTACTCATAACACAGAAGGGATTTTTCACGCTATTTCGAGATTCATTATTACGAGGTTCCAATGTATAAAGGAAAGCTTGCTAGAGACTAGCTTAAAATTTCAAATTTTAATATTGATTGTTATAAAGATACCAGAAGGTTTATCATCGTGTTTTTATTCATTGCTAATGCCAACATTTCGTAAACATTGCTGTTCACTTCATCAGAGCGAGGAGCACACTGAATTGATTGTTACAATTATTCATTATTAAATGTAATTTTTAAATCTAATATCTTTAACATTACAAAAAGTAACGAATCATCATAAACAACACGATACCGTATTACTTTTTTAAATTAATAACGAATAACAGTAACCAATTTATTTTTTATTTTCAATCCTAATTACTGGATTATAAATAAATTTTTCTAATATGTTTTGATAGTAAATTTTTATATAAAGTATACTTCAATGCCGAAGAGAAATCAAGAAAATTTTTGGTACATTCTATTGTTTATCATTAAATGATATAATATCCTATAGATAATATATTCTATATAATTGGATATAATCCTATATAGATGAATATAATTATATCCTATATATCCTATATACATAATCTAATATATGTGCACCTACATAGCTAAATTATATTTATTATTTATTGAAAAAATAAAGATTTGATAAAAAATTTTTTTGGTTATTTTTCAGCATTGATGTATAATTATCAAAATGTTCCGAAAACAATTATTAAATTTACAATTTAATAATAAACTTAGTTTTTTGTAACATAACATTTCTTGTTAAAATATTATTTTATAAAATAATTCCGTAAAAATCTTATATCTTTCAATGTTCTTTTTTTAAAAGATACAAGAGAGAAGAATATTACAATTGATATACAATTTGACTTAATGTTCTTTTGAATTTTAAATTAAAAGATTACATCATAGATTATATGTAGATTTCCAAAAAGAGTTAAAATTGACAAATCTCTCTTTTCTCTCATAATTAATGATAAAGCTAACAATATTAATTAAAGTGATTGACTCATCCGGAAGAAAATTGATGTTCCAGACAACAGACATATCTATCGGTTACTCTGCGGAATAGTCGGTTTTTCGATACCGTATTGAGCCTTATCAATCGAATCTCGTCGTGGATTGTTTTAGTTACAAGCGGAGAACGCTCGCGCGACTATGTAGGAATCTTTCATGTCCAGTCCTCTCACTCGAGAGCGAAATTGGATTGTAGCGAACTCGAATATCACGTGGTTGGAAGCCTTTGAAAGGATTCCGCTCTGAACGATCGATGTGACTCCCTTCGTTTCTAGAACGTATGGACCATATACGAAAGAATCACTAGCAATCAGTGCAGATGTATAAAAAGTCAAAAATTTTTGCACGCGGTTGATACTATCATAGTACACGATAAAAAGAAAAACCATTCCCTTTCTACACATTAAAGAGAGACATTCGCATATGTTGCAATTACTTACTCGAAATTTATATACCTATAATTATTTCAGAATTTTTTTGCTATCACAAGAAATTTAAAAACAAATAATTGACAATTTTGTTATAATTCAATTGAAATATGAAATGAATGGACATAGAATTTTTTATTGGCGATAATTAATTGAATTAAAAACCAATTAACGAAATTAAATAGAGGAGTTCATCTGTGAATTCTTCTTTTAATGTCGAATTTTATTAAATTTTGTTAAATGGCATATAGCCCTTAGATAGAATTTTTCGCATACTAAATATTGTAAGATCAAACAGGATTTAATTGCATACTAAAGTTAAAATTAAGGAGCAATTACCGTATTGACTCTTATTCAAAGTTATGGAAAAAAATCGAAAATTATTAATGCATCTTGTTCGTTATATACCATTGCCATAATAAAATAATTATGAAACATATTTTGATAATAGCAGTAAAAAAAAATTTGCTGTAAAATAATTATTATTGTATATTATCCTACTGAACTTTCATTATACTTTTCAATATTTAATATTTTGTAAATTAAAATCTAAATTTAACATAAATCTAAGATCTAATATATGTAATTTTTATCTATAAATAATTTGATACAAATAACATTTGATACAAATAACATAGTTCTGTGATACTGTTTTCTTTCATGAGCCGTGAATATCTAAAGGTGCTTTATATGAGATATACAAAAATCAATTTACATGGTACATAAATATCGAGTAAATTTGTCCATTCTTCCATGAAGAAATTTTAATTATTGTTTATCGACGCGTAAGAATTCGATACGCAAGTCTAAAACAAGATCAAATCAATAATCTTGAATTTTCAACATTACAATAAAAAAGCAATTCAAGAAAAAATAATAATATAATAATTCTATTTGAAATATGACTGACATATCTCTTTAGTGCATAATAAAATAATTTATGATTCTAACGTTTCTGAAAAGAAACGCGTCTATTAAATATGCATAAAATGAGCAGGACATTATGATAGCCATCTGTTAGCAATGATGACAATCTAAATAGATTGCATATATGTCATTTACATTAATATTACTTTATTAATAAACTAACATGTACAATATTTTCAAATATGAAAGTCTATACATCTTAACTAATCTAATTAAAATTCTTTAATCTGAAATCTGTTCCACCACTTCTGTAAACAAATAAAAAGTTAAATGAAAAACTATTTAATTTTTAAAGTCTCGCAAATGCAAATTTAATCTTCAGAAATAATTTATTTCGTAGCATGGATTATCTAAACTGCCACAGATAAAATTCCATATTCAATATTAAAAAATAATAAGCACGTATTATTAAGTTCTGTTTCGATGTTTTAGATTTATTCAAAATTACACGAATATTTGCTTTCACGGTAGGAAAATCGATAACATATACATTCGTTTTATGGAAAGCGTGTAACACATTGTGGAGATTAAATTTTGATTATAAAATGCGATTTACTAACACATTGTAAGGAACGTAAACGTTGTTAAAACGCAAACTTTAAGAACTCGCACTAACGACGCATAACATATTATATCGCACTTTAATTCCCCTTCAACAGCCTCACATAACGATGGTAGCTTCCATTAGAAGCTGCACCTTTGTTTTCTGAGATCCTTGCAGATTCCTGCAAGAACGCGATGTATTTCAGAAAGGACCCGGAGAAGTGCTTCGCAAGTAGGGCTCTCGTGTTGAATAAGAAATTTCACATTAATACCGACAGAGATACGCGGTCGAGAGACAAAGGAACGAGGTGCGAAAGCTGTATAAGATGACAAACTTAATATACCGTTCGCGTAATTTTCCAAACCGTTCGAACACATATATTTTACATGAAAACCTCGTGAAAATAATATCGCTCACGAGAGTTTATGCAAGACATATAGTCTATCATCTCATCGTGAATCCGTTACAGGGAGCAGATAAATGATAAATGTTCAACGATAAATCTCGAGAGAGTATATCTTTAAAAACATGAAAATTAATTGTTGATTTTCTTTTAATTTAAACATAATCAAAAAGCTTTTTTCTCTATATTAGATTTATTTCATAATTGTATCTATCAATATATATAGATCTATAGAAATCGTATATCTCATTAATACAAACGATGCGTTGAAATTAAAATTCAGTGTGAAATACTATAACTGTCAATGGCACATGACAAGAACGAGTATTTGATAAAGAAAAAAGTACGAGTAGATAAAAGATAAAAATATGAACGCTTCAAATATTCGTCGAATCCCGAAACACTATACAAACAGAATTCCAAGACGAGAATGCGATTCGAACGATGCAATGTCAACATGGATTTGCTTCTTCACAACTATTTCAGGGATGAAGCGTTGTCCCGCCAGTTTACCAAGGTGGGCATGAAAATGCATTCGAAAATGTCGGGAGAAAGGACAATGCAAAAGTCTTCGACAGCTGCACCGTTATGCCCTCCAGTAACCGTAATAGCGAGGAAAATGGTTTCTGCGAGGTGTGAAAATCGTAATATCAGATATGGTGAAAGAAGCAGTGCTTAGTGAATCGTTGGATTCATTACACTCTTAATGGAACGTCATTTACATAATTAATATGAGTTTTGATAAAATCATAATCTAGTATAATACTTTTTCTCCATATAAATGACTTTTAGCAAAAAATGAGAAATAAAGTCATCACTTACACGAAAAGAATAATTTTGAAGTATCTAAAAATTTAGCTAGATACAAATCTAAAAATAATTTCGTTGCATCAAAATAATTAAAGATCTTTACGCGAATTTATTTGAGCTTCGGAGATAAATGCAATGTAATTTTTATTATGCGTAATGTATTTAGAAATTGTATATACGAAATATGTACAAAAGATAGTTTTGTTGATACATTTAAAAATTTAACTAGAATTTAGAAAATAATTATATAGGACTGTAGTTGCTAGAATGTTAAAACGTTTTTTTGCATTGCTCAAGATTCTTACGTAATTATTTTAATAATTCAACAAAATTATTTTCAGATCTGTATCTAGTTATATTTTTAGATCTTCTAGTTATATTTCAACAAAATCATTCTTTCCATGTACTAAATAATAGTTCGTGACAATTTAAATATGCAGTCACGATACATTTTACATAAGAATTTACCGTTCGTTAGTTTCTAAATATATTACTCTTCACTTTTAGATCCATATACGCTAACGGATTTGTTTTGGATTTGTTTTTAATTAGAATGAATTAAAAAACTTATATATTTTTATTATTCGTTTAAATATACATAAAATAATATAATTACAAACATTTTCTCCTTGTAAAAAGTTACTTTTTCGTGGTACGAATTCACACATAATACACTATAAAACCTGTTTCTATCACAAATTAATCCGATCATACTCGAGTAAAGCCGTTCTTTGCTCATGGAACGACTACGAGAACGCGAAAGCCGCATGGCACGGATGGAAGTCATAACACTCAAGAGGTGCCGCCTCACAAGCCTGAAGGTGCTAAAATATCTGCCTGATATGCTCGTCAGGGATCTCCATAAGTCATCACTATATATCTTGAAGATAAATTCTTCCAACCCGGATGTGAATGCAACTCACGCACTTCCATTAGAACGGATCGTTTTCTTAAAAGAAAAAAGTAAAATAGTAAGTAGAAAAGATCAATTTTATACTGACAGAATTACTTGTTATGAATATAGTAACGGTTATTTACATAATATATATATATATATAAGCACTTTTTATTGAATTGAGACGTTTTCCTGGAGAAAATTATACGCCTCATTATTTATTAAATATGACTTTTGACATTAAATATTACTTTTAATATAATCTTCTTTGACTTTCATTGCATTCATAATTAAGAAGTAGTGAATCCGTAATATTCTACAGAATATATGTCGTTGATTTAAAAGTAAAATTGTAATTTTAATAAGTTAATTTGTTAATGTAATATTGTATAAACTAAAATTACATTTGAAAGATCAATTTTACATCTCTTTAAATTTTGATTTCTCTATCCCTTTACAAGATAATTTTCTGATTGAAGCAACCTTAATCCGTCTTGGACTGTCACGGAGATGCGCTAATTCGAAAAAAAGGCAACTAAATGAGTATTTCACTATAAATAACACTATGTAAGTAATAATCCTTAAACATATTTATGCATCCAGGGAATAAAA
>NW_017259520.1:292453-294863 GCF_001594045.1 Atta colombica | reverse complement strand
TAAATATTTTATTTTTTTCACAGAATTTATTTTTCAAATAATAAAATAATTACATAAATTATTATTATCATATAATTAAAAGTTGTAGGCGAAGATTATAAATAACATTAAAGTTTATTTTTATCCGAATATTTAAAAAAATTATCTTTTATTTAGTCAAACAAAATTAATTAAAAATAAAGCTGTAACTCTTGTTTGAAATCAAGAATTTGTATTCCTTTTCTTAGCAAAACTTTATCCTTCGTCTTATTAGTTTAAAATTACATTTCTTTGTCTCAACAGTTTCTTTCTCTCAACAGAAAAATAATTCTTCAAACCATGTTCGTAAACTTCCCTAAGTTAAGAGTCGAAGTTCTATATACCGACTATCTTCAAATCTTAATTAATTCCAAGGACATATATTACACGGCCTGGGGACTTTCTGCCGGCAAAAGTTCCTTCGATTTCAGCACTACAAGCGGGTTGTTTATGCACACGTTCTACGTGTGAATAGTCGGTTTTCTTTAATAACGATGCTCATTCATATAAACTTTTCGACATACGTACAATAAGTAGAAAAATCGGAACGAAACTCTCTTCTATTAAAAATACGCAATACGTTAGTAATATTTCTTTTTAAATAAAAATCAGCAAAGACGCTGCTCGAAACCAGAGGAATATACAAGTTTTAAACTCTTAAATAATGTAAGAGCTCTTATTCGACCATCATTGTAAAATTTTTCATATCTAATAGCAAGTTTGATTGGACGCACTGAGTGCACCTTGGTGCACATTAAAGCCGTAGTACACAAATTAATGTAAAGAATATATTTATAAATAAACATAGAAATCGGTTAAATTGTGAAATATTCAATAGACTTTATTGTGCTGTTAGATAAAACATATATTTTATAATTCGATTTTGCGTTTCACTTTTATGCTCAAATTAAATCAATGTAGAATGGCTTTAAGCGACACACATAAGTGCGTCCAATCGAATTCGCCAAGTAAAATAAAGTTCATGTCACGTTAAATAAGAAATCGACAAATTTTTTGCTGCTCAAGGAATAATGTTAATTCATTAATGAATGCTATTTTCAAAAGTGATACGCCATGCGTCGGTTATTCCATTGATCGAAGAGCGATAAATAGAACTGATTTAATAGTCGCATGCATTATGTATTATCGATGGTTGCATATACAAAATCAATGTATAACGGTGCATACATATCGATGCGAGTACGATGCATCGCGTGTTCGAGTGAAATGTTCTGTGTTGTACACGTGCCACCGAAACACGCGTCGATTTGCACCAGTGAAATATTTTGATGGTTGTAATATTCCGTAAAATCTGAAAATGCTAATTTGTAACGTGTTAAAATATAGGTTGGTATAAATATTTCACACAATCTGACATAATAATTTGATTAATATTTCCAATATTCAATTGAATTCGACGAGCGAAATAACAATCAGCAATTTTTCTAAAGCGGTTAATAGCAATGATAAATAGATATTTATTATTGAGATATTATTTGAAGTATTATTAAGTTATGGATTATTTTGAATATTACGCCAAATATAACTTCATTACAAAAGCATTTATTATACATATCATAGAATATTTTTCTATAATATAATAACAAAGATTTTATAAATGGATATTATAATAAGAAAATTATAATAAGAAAATTTTCGCCCCCGATTATTTATTTACCACATTCCTCTTAAACTTTTCAATTTTTCAGTTAGTCAGAAATAGTTGTATCGACCTTATAAAACTTGCAACAGAAAAAATTACGAATTCACCAACTGAACGTGCACCAAGGGAATCGATCGAGGTATTGCGGGCAAGGTATTGCGACTTATAGTTCGAACACGTTATGTGAGAAGACTTCAAAGGATTTGTATGGACATCGCAATATCATTGAAGAGAGCACTAGCCGCGAGAATACTCTACGGGCCGCAGCTCTTATTGCAAGATGTACCACCCATGAGAGATGCAAATTAAACATAAAATGAACTGACATTCTCGACTTAAAACTGGGTCATTGAATTTATAATTCATCGCTGTGTCACGTTCTGCAGAGACGATATTTACAGAAGGCACCACGTGGGGTCCATTTAAAAAGAAATGCCGTATACCATTGTCGCTAGTACAAAATTTATCTTGCACGTTCATTCAACATTATATTACACTTTTATTCGCGTTTTTAACATTGTATTGTCTATATTAAACGTCATGTATTGGACATTTACAAATAGTTTTCTTTGTATATTCTAGCTACGTCAGAACGATCATTTTATATAAAATTAAGGTGTGTGCGTGCGTGCGTGCGTGCGTGCGTGCGTGCGTGCGTGCGTGCGTGCGTGCGTGCGTGTGTGTGCGTGCGTGCGTGCGTGTGTGTGTGTGTGTGTGTGTGTGTGTGTG
>NW_017259520.1:291013-292411 GCF_001594045.1 Atta colombica | reverse complement strand
GTGTGTGTGTGTGTGTGTGTGTGTGTGTGTGTGTGTGTGTGTGTGTGTGTGTGTGTGTGTGTGTCATTTTGAATGTTGACCGTCACAATATTCGGAACGGTTGTAGTGAATTTATATCTCTAAATATGAATAATTTGCGAATCTTTTGTCTTTTGACTTTGATTAATTTTTGATATTCACATCTTTCATGGTTATATGGATTTTTATCTGTTATTCGTGGCCACTGGAATTGTGAATTGTTGCCAATAGAATAAGAAGATTTAGTTGCCACTCTGCCGTCTCGCCATGAAGAAGTGAGAATTTTACAACATACATTCAGACATATTGATGATGGCTCGGACGCAGGCCGAAACATTTATGCGTAACTAATTATATTATAGTTTTTCGACAATAAACAATTTTTATTTTCGCTCTAACAACTGCGTAAAAAACTCTCATTAGCCCTTATTTATTTTTGTTTTTTGACATTCTCGAGAGTTTGATTAATTTGTTTTATTTCATATATATATATATATATATATCTGTAGGGATTATTTGAAAAACATCGCACTTAGGACTTATCTTTTTTGTCATATCTAACCCATTTTAGTAAAGAAAAGAATACTGTATAAGCCACTGATCGGGGTCCCTCAAAACCGGATTTTCCTCTCGAGCTTAAGTCTAAGCTTAAGGGATTTTCAATTCGCTCGTGTATGTATACCGTGCTATTGTTTGAGACACGTGGACTGGTATGCGTTAAGCCTTTACTTTTAAAATGGTGGAGAATTGATGTCCTCACACAAATCGATAATCGAACTTAGTAAAACTTCTCGTAACATGATGGTCTTTCGGGAACAATAAATTCTGCGAGAGGATATGAAAAACAATGTAGTAAAAGCTTTTATGCTTTTAGTTTAGAAAAAAATAACGTGAAAAATAAATGTGTTATAAAAATCCGAATCACAATCTAAAAATCGAACAAAAATATAATATGTAAAAATATAACTTAAAAATATAGCTATTTCATACTATAATTTTATATTATAATTTACAAATAATTAAGAATACGCGTAAACGATTTTTAAAGATATAATAATTGGCATAAGATGTTTATTTCACTTCATAGTAAGTAGCCAAATTATCTCTTGCTTAACGCAAAGACTACAGAAAATAGATTATTCGGTTAAACTGTAATTGTGATATTTTGTCAAGTGATCTTAATTACAACGCGCGATAAACAGGAACTTCTAAACGTTTCCGCGTACATTTCCGCATTTCTTGAACAATTCTCGTTATATCATCAACAGTAAAGACTCAGTTATGGAATAATTGACAATAGCATCAAAAATACGAAATATGCTTTATATAATTTTATACATATAATTATAATTTTATATATATAATTTAATGTATATAATA
>NW_017259520.1:288329-290913 GCF_001594045.1 Atta colombica | reverse complement strand
TATATATATATATATAAACAATAAAAAAATTATATGTATATTAAAGTTAAATTAAATTATTATAAACATATATTTTAACATTTGATATTTATACTTTAATAACCAATTCTGAAAAAAGCTAACGCTTGTAATTTAACGTACTACGTATCCGTATAGTAATTATCTTACATATTATCTACCATAGATTGATGTCATATAAATGTGAAATGCTATTTAATAGCTGTCCCGCTTTATGATCATAAATGCGATTAAATCGATCATGTCAGCAAATTTTAATTCTATTACATATTATTGGATGCGTTAATTTCATCACAAATGGATCAATCTAATCTAAAACCATAATGCATCATGATGGTGAAACAAATCGGAATATTCACGCTTCACTGAATTTTGTTCAATGCTAGACTCGACTTATCTCGGAACTGTTGTTTTAAGAGTTTTAAGCTTAATGTTTTTCCAATAGAACAAAAATATTTTATCTTAAGTCACTTACGTGTGAAAACGCTAAATGCTTACAAAAATATCGTTACATTAATGCAAATTTTGCCGTAAAATGTCATAAAGATATAACGTAAAATATAGGTTAAATGTATTTGAAAACCATCAGAATTTATATTGAAAAAGATTCATTGATTATATACAGCATATAAATCTTTATTCATTTTTTTTTTCTTGAGTTTCTATCATGGGTTTCCCAATTTTATCTCACCGCCGCATAGAAATATATATGTATAAAGCTTTTACATCGCCGCCTTTCACAGAGCGTGCAAGCCAATTTATCCCAGAATAGACCATAATGTCACCCCTTTGTGCGGCAATTTTACTATTAATTTCCATTATGACACCAATAAACTCTTTTTGCAAAGGTATGTGAAGCCACTTAATTTCTGACGGCACTTCTATCGGACACCCATGTATGACGGCTACTGCTTAATATAACACAATAATAGACTCTTATGTACCTTTACAAAAGTTCAATGATTAAAGACAAGGGGCAAAAGCGGCGACACTATCAAAGGGTATCTCATTATCCTTTTTATGAAAAAAAAGGTTACATTAAAAGTCGACAGCACCGTACGCGAGAGATAAAGTTACTCTAAAGTTACATCTTTGACCATGCATGAAATAATTAATAAAAAAAAGCATTAAATCTAATCAAACATCTTAATAAACAAATAAATAATAAATATTATAAAAAATTCTGTATACAAAATCAATAGATTAATGGATTTAATTATATTTGGAATAATAGAAAATAGATTCAGAGCTTTCGTGATGACAACTTTGTCAGAAACTGAATTTCTCGCTCAAGTGCACATAAGAAAGATTTACCTCCATCACATTTCAAATTAGAACTTTCATGTTACCCTTCTAACTTGCAGAATCCCAGAAGGCTTTCTGAATGTTAATTCCAGTAATCCTCAGAACTATTATAATAACAATTCGTACGTCAAGTGCTATTGTATGCTTACGTATGTTTATACAGGACTTCCACAACAAACTAGATAAACGTATAATTTTGTCTGTTGTAAGCATTGTAAACATTTTTGTTATTTTTCCTGCAGGATAATTTTTCTAAATGAAAAAATCACAACTATACTTATAATCTCGAAAGTAATGAGATAAAATTGTAAAATTGTGATCTCAGAAAATTATAATTCATCACGACTATCGTCCAACAGTGACATAGTTTGGAAATACTGATCTATACAAATAATTACGTGAAATTTAACAAATTCTTGTTAAAACTATTCATCGTTATGATATACACTGTTAGAAATGTTCTTAAATTTTATTACTTTTTTCAAACTTTTAAGTTACACAATTTGAATTTAATTTCATGACATTACATTAAATTTAATATATTTATAACTAAAAAGTATATTTGTGTACATATATAAAAAATTTAATGTATTTTTTTATGAAAATTTATGAAATTTAATACTTTTCATAAAATTTTATTGAAAGTACATTAATTTCATAAATTTAATATTTCACGTTCATTTCATGTAAATAACTATTGTAACTTAATTTTCAGTTAAATCATTTATTACTTTTAATTTCCTTTATAACCACTCATTTACAGTAAAAGAAGCTTGTGGTTACATTTCTAACGGTGTATTGTTAATATAATAATGTTATAAAGTTTAACATAATAACGTTATAAAGTAGAGATAAAGCGATAATTTTTAATTATAGATTACCTTCTAATAATTTTCAAAATGTTGGGAACTATTATTAACATTAATATTAAAAAATTATGAGATATGTGAGAAATTTTATGAACTCCATGCGATAATTTAATTTGTATTATTTTTATTACATTACTTTTATAAATTCCAAAATCTAGCTAAAATGTATTTATAGATTTCCAAAATTTAATTATTTTTGATAATTTAGTATTACATGTCATTATACAGCTATCACTCTCTGTATTTATTTACTACCGTTATTTGACGTATCTGTTAGTAAGTACATCACGTTTCACGCATTTCAAAGCGGCGCGGATATATTGTAAAGAATTCTGTAGGAAACTGACATGGAATATGGGAGAGAACATAAGAAAAATAATATCTAATCACGA
>NW_017259520.1:282112-288229 GCF_001594045.1 Atta colombica | reverse complement strand
TGTGTTTTTTTTTTTTTTTTTTTTTTTTTAATAGAATGAGAGAAAAATTTTTGGTATTAGTAATAACTACATACATTTAGTTCTATCAATAAATATATGTAATTGGCAATTAAAAATGACTATAATTACAAAAATATAAAGATAAAACTGTAATTATAACTACTATTATCAATAAGCATGATTATAATTAATATAAATTATAGTGATTACAATATTATTTCTATGATAATAATAATTATAATTATTTTCGGTTGCCAATTATATATATTTGTTGATAGATCTATATGTAGTTATGTATATTACTAATATTATAACAGAAATAATCATAATTATAATATGTAATTATTAGTTACAAATATCAAAAATGCTTCTCTCAATTATTATGGAATTCGACATATTATTAGATATAATCTAATTAGACGTACGGCAGCGATTTAAAAGAATTAATTGTTTATGTCAGAAATTCAACAAAATCTATGTTTCGATCATCTTATTTAGACATACAATACATTAGATGCAACATATAGTTCTGAGCGTCATTTCCTTATATATATATATATATATATACCGATATGTACCGATATTTATACGCGCATCGTTTGTTCGTCTCAGCGCTAAATCTCCACCTTAATTCTTGTTCGTCCGTCTCGGCCTACTCTGTCTCTCAAACCCGGCTCCATGCTAATGCAGGCTGCAATTTGTATAATTTCGAAATGGGTTAAGCACGCGTCGGAGCATCCGAGGTCGATAACTTTTTCTACCTCCATGATAGAACGTCGTTATCTGCACGTGCTCTTCCGCAACGGTGCTCGTTCCAAAGCATAGTACTTACTTTACATTTTAATGTCTCTGGAGTCACGTCGACATCTCGAAGTGTTACTAATTTCATGGCCTTTAACTGTAAACTCGCCGATCACGCTTCCTACCCACATATGTCGAGTGAAACTTCTATGACAAACGCGCGTATATTGATCACTACTTTTACAGAAAGATTGTAACGATCATAAACTTTGTAGTATATTTGACATCATATTTGTAATCATAATTGAATACGATAACTAAATGTCCAGATATAACCTATTCCAATCGAGTGATTTTGAATGGTAATGGCAATCATGAAGCACATAGCATTAACGCTGTTAATCGTGATTGCTGAAGCGTTAAGACGTTGCGATAATCGATGCTGTATACTGTAATATAATTAACTGTTTATCTCCCTTAGTGTATAGAAGAGAAGATAAATGGTACCTCCCTAGAATATTGTATAATTTCAGAAACAAAATTTCACTAACGATTCTTATTAAAAACATAACATTTCCATAGAAAAATAGAACAAAAACTGCAGGTTTGCAAACAAACTTTTCAATTTTTAATCGCTACATCTCGAAATTAATTCGGGAGAGAAACGTGATCTGTTAATTACCTAAATTTGAAGTATCAATGTTACCTATCAATTACCTAAATTTTAAGTATCAATATAACCATTTTATATAATTTTCATCATTTTCCATTTTAAAATTTTAACGAAGCTACAGGAAAAAATATCTACAAGATTTTTATTTTGATTGACATTAACTTTAAAAAGTCTTTACTATAGCAATTAAGAAATTTAAACTTATTATCAATGTTATATTAATAATTATGCAGTTGTCGAATCGTTATTAACGAGCTGGAAAGACAAGCAAGTGCACACATAGTATTTTGTACTGTCGTACTTGCAAGATCTCCTCTGTCGTACAAGAAGTTTCAACCGACGGAAGCTATAACTACCAAGTGCAATAATTATCATTGTTACAGTCCGTTTCTGTGCGCTCATAAAAACTTTATGCATACGTAGCAAAATTTAACTGCGAGTGCTACTAATTAGCGGCGTTAAATGCAACGGATGCTTACAAACGCAAACAGTGTTTCCATCGTAATACTTCAAGTTATCTTTCACAACTTTCGTTGAACATAAATATAAATATATTGTCGTACTTCCATGAAAATTTAAAAATATTTTAAATTTTAGTAGAAAAATAAAATATTTTTTTTAACAAATTAACTCTTTAATATTTAGTTACCACTTAAATTTAAGAGAAATGATTTGTATAAAAACGATACTCAAAATTTACAATAAAAACATAATGAAATATTATTAAATATTAACAAGGTAGAGAACATTCTTTCTCTTAATATCTATATAAATTACTGACTTTACCGAATTGTTAAATTTTTAAGATAAACATTCAGCGATCGGATATGTACCTAAGTCTGAACACATACACAAAATTTATTATTAATTTCAAATGTTTTTTTATTACAACACTCTAATTTAATCGTATTTAAAGATTAGAAATAATTATAGTATTGTATTATATTTTTAAAAAAGCATTTGAGATTAATAATAATATAAAGAAATAAAGTTTTATGTAAATGTCTGGACACAGATACATGCTCTCTCTCTCTCTCTCTCTCTCTCTCTCTCTCTCTCTCTCTCTTCTCTGGGATATTTACCTTATTTCAATTTTTAATAAAGCGATGTGTATTTAATTTTCATTATTTCATCTTTTTTCTTGATTTAATACGACTTCTTCACGACAACTTCACAAATCATCATATATCAATAATCAATCTCTACGTAATATTCATAAATTTGCACTCCTCACAAATGCTGAAAGTTTTGAATTGCATTGGCGAGATAATGACAAAATCTACACGCCGTAGATACATTGGATTAATCTGGCGCAAATTTCCGAATTGATTTTTTGATAAATCTCGTGACATATCTGAACATATAAAACCAAAATCACTTAAACTACACTAAAGCCATAGAAGTTTCAGCAGTGACATCCATATTTGGCAAATAAATCATTGTTTGTAGATATTCATGCAAAGCCTATAAATCGTAATCCTTCTGTATTCTGAATGTTCTGAATTCACGCGTCATATGTTCTCTCAATCTCGCGAGTGATAGCAATTGGTACAAAAAGCTATTAAAAATATATTTTTCATATTTTTCTTATTATTTAGTTTTTCGTATTAAATTTATACAATTAATTTTAATTAATAGAAGCATAAATAACAAATATTATTACAAAATCTCGAGACACAATAACTAACGTTATCTTATGATCGATTATTTACTCGCGCAATCAACTGTTTCAAGAGACAAAGAATGGCTTATTTTTCTTTCATTTCACCATAATTACTTTTTCACATCATAAAAGGTTAGTAAAAGAGTCCATGATTGCGAAGAGTGTGTAATATCACTAATGTGAAGACTCTTTTTCTTTTCTTTTGCAATGCTTTTAAAACTCAATTCAGTGTCTCGACAATGTTAATCGCGACCGTTTGCGAAAGTCCCGGGCGAAACGTTGGGGATGAATTTCGCGAAAAAGAAAAGCAACCCATTCTTTATGACCTCTGTACAAAGTGCAGAACGGCGAGATGGATTTTTCTCCTCGAAGAAATACTTCGAAGCGAAGAGTGAATGAAGAGAGTCATCCAGTAATGTCGAAGAAATAAACTTTTCACACGTACGAGAGACGTGAAAAGGCATCATAACGCGATTTCCTACCACGAATCTCCATTATTCTTTACTTGACTCGAAATACAAATCATTTCTCTTAAATTTAAGCGGTAATCAAATATTGAAAAAGTTAATCTGTAAAAAAACAATTTTCTTTTAGACTAAAATATATTTTTAAATTTTTATAGAAGTATAAACAATATTTACTTATGCCAATAAATATTCACAATATGCTTCAGAATGTGACCTTTTTTCGAAGCAAACCGCTGCACCAATTTATTTCGTTTTGCGGTATCGGTTATCATCATATCAATTAACCACGTAATCTCTCTTTCGATGAAACTTTTAACAACAATATATTTTGAATATGAGATGCATAAATCGTGAATACGCTAAATATAATTGCTATAATAACTCGTAATTATTGTTTCTCATCAAATATAAAATCTTCATATTGAGAGTATATGAAATACAGCATTGCGTAAACTCTCTAGCATCATGTATACTGAAAATCGCGCAATAAAACAATTTGCTTGCTGATTATGTTTTGTCAGGCGCAATCGATATTTTGAATCTCAATTACAAACTCAATTGCACACGAATTATCATGAATGTTTGTTTTCAGGGAGCGAAGCGTGGTTGAAAACTGTGAAGTTTGCTGAGCTCGGAACAGAGATTTTACTGCCCTGCGTCCTGAAATCACCACAGTGTGACGGTCTGCACAGCATCAAGTGGTACCACGGATCCACGAGGATTTTCATTTTCAGTGAGGATGCCGGGGTTATACGTGGCAATAACGACATTGCTGCTAGGTAATTAAAGTATTATATTGAGACTCGAATGCATAATGCTAGTAGGTTCAACCCGTACCTTGACTTAATTAGGCTGCCTCTCTCTTATATTCTTTTTTTCTAGAAGCTAAATTTCATTATTCCTCAATACATTTAGTAGCGCTAATTGAATCCGTAATATTAACTTACTAAAACTTATGATAATAATCACTAATTTTACAATGACAAAAAGTCGTCTTTTTATATTTAAAAATGTTATATTAAACAATTTCTTCATTAAACAAATCTATGTTATATTTCTACATATATTTTTTAAAAATTGTATAATTTTTTACTATATTAATATTTATATTTGAGATATAATATTTTATATAAATATTTATTTCGTATTTTACAAATATTTCAAATTTCTTGTTTGAACAAAAGAATAGTAATGAAAATATTAATAAGAAAATAATTTTCTTATTATTTCCATTAATATTTTTCTATCTTTATTACACAACTGAATTGCAAATAGGTAACCCAATTTCTTGAGTCATTTTTGATTTTGATAATTTGCCGATTTCATGATTCGTAACTATCACGATTATGCTCATTCCGAGGTCACCACTCAGTAATTGCGTTTTGTGGTTCATGGTCTACATTTATAGAGCATGTAGCTTCAAATACGTTAATTGCGTTAAATGCGCACATGTGAATATGCACACGTGAATATTTAGTGCATGAAACTTCCGATTGATAATTATCAAAGTTTCTGATTGTTTTAATAATATCCAGCTTGTGCCATCCATTATTTCTATAGTTGATTTAATACAGTTTACAATTTACGTATTGTTTGCATACAAAACCATTAACACGTACTGATACTTTTTTTATTATATAAATATGAATATGGATAGTAATAATTAAATAAACACATTAGCAAATGAATTAATTAACGAATTAATGAACATAAAATAAATCTTTTTAAGTATAGAATTTTTTATAGTATATTATTCTATGTATTTATGCTATGTATATTTAAAAAAGTGCTATACAATGTTATAAAAAGTGAAATTAATGAAAGTTATTTCATTAATCATAAAAATAGTTTAATTAATTATTTAGTTATAAAAAATTGGTACATTTAGTTTCAATCAAATGAGATAATCTCATTACTTTCATTAAGTCAATTAGCTACGTCTTAATTGTGATTCGACCCTCTGATGTAGATTGCCCCAGCACGTTGCAATTAGACATACGAACTTGAATCTAAAATATTCCTTAGAGATTTCATCCGATAACTGTGTCTCTCTCTGTGTATCAAATTTACATTAATTAAAATTAATTCACCAATAATCTTTAAATAATTAATATCAAAAAGCGACATGCTTTATTGAATAATGATTAATAATTTTTACACATTTATTTCTTCAATTTTTTAGGTTAATTAATTAATATTTTTGTTAAAAATTAAATAAAATAATTCTATTTCTCTTTTGAATTAGATAAAAATTTAATTAAACTTACTTAATAGATTTTTATTTTGTAATATAAAAAAAGATATCACTGCTAATTTATTTGCAAAATTTATATCTGAAAAAGACGCAGAAATTATAGGACAAGCATTCATACGTTAAAATGATTGCCATACATATAATATCAAATGAACCACGAATTAAAGTAACACAAAGGAGAGGCACGTCCAGATTAACCGTAATTAAGTAATTCTTATTTAATTTCTTTAACGCGCTTCAATAGTCACTTTCGTTTTGTTCACAATCATTTTTTTTTTCACCTCACGTATTTACTTATTTAGTGACATAGCAACGATAT
>NW_017259520.1:279204-282012 GCF_001594045.1 Atta colombica | reverse complement strand
CGTTCCCTTTATTTTGTGCATTTTATATTTTATTTGTTTGATATAACATACTCTCTCGCTATATCGAAATAACAAAATTCTATGATGATGTAATAATAAAAAATAAGAATAATTGATAAATCTATACATATATTCATATGTATAAAAGGCAATCCTTGGAAATTATTTGTACATTCTTTAATATAGTTTTTATAATGCATTTTTATAATTTTTTTTGTTTAGAGTACACGTGAAATATAAAATATTTTATAAGAGTATTTATATAAAAATATTTTTATTTGCGGATTTATTTATTTGTTTTGCTTTAGTAACACACATAAATTTTTTATTACAATAATGTCGGATTGAATTTTTATTCTGCATTATATTTGAACTGGCGTCGATGTACAGAATTTTCAATGTAAAAATTTAATGTAATTTTATGTAAAAGCCTTATTTCTATTTGTTATTACGAGTTTAGTATACACTTTGCGACAGAGATCTTCTATAGAGATGTCCTTTGATAAACACTGAATTCCTTACAATATATTCCCAGGATCTCTCAGGGTTTTAGTGACATATTACAGTCATAGTTCTCAAACAAGATGTTTGAATTACAGTGAAGTGCGTTTTATGTAATTGGCTAATACTTAATTAAAATGTTATCCTCCACGATTAAGCAAATCTATAAGAATTGTTATATGTGCAGAGTTATTAAAGAGATTGTAATGTATAATCATAACATTTTTCACGTTTATTTCGTTATATAAAACAAAACATAATTCTCTATACATATAAGGTTTCTGTCAATAAGTATCAGCATTTAACTATTAGCGTTGATAAAATTGATAAAAATGATTATTACTATTAAACAGTATAAAAAGCAGATATTATTTTTTAATAATAATCTTTATCTGATTATTAAAGTGAGACATTCATTTTTTATGAAATTTCTCTAATATTTTCTATTATGAATTAAATCTCTTGTTATTTCATTTAATAGATAAGTAGAACAATATTCGGTGATTATATCCTGAATTATACATTTTTTTTCGTGAATTATGTTACAATATATATATATGTTACATTTACGTGAAAAACATGCCGATTTATATGCGAACATTACGCGCAAAATTTTCTATAATTGCTAACGAAATATATTTTATTAATCAAAATATAGAACGTATCTTTCTGATATGGATTAGATTATGATATAATCTAATATTTTAATGTATATTATCTAATATTATAATGTATATTCGAATGAAAAATCAAAGATGAAAATGTTGCATATTATTGAAAAGAATAATAAAAATTTTTTTTATATAAAAGTACAATATATTAATTCCATTATATAAAATTCCATTATATAAATTCCATTATATAAAAATAAGACATGTAAAAACACTACGCTTTTATAATGCTAAGGCAAAATATAATATTTCTTGCATTTCTAGGATTTTATAATGCGGCATATCTATTATCCAGATTAGTTGGAATCCGGATTTAGAACAAAAATATAAAATATGTTGTGTTACTATCGTACATATGTGTGCTACTTTATTTTTAGGATGTTATATAAAAAACAAGTTCTCTTGGCAATGTTATTAACTATTAAAAAGAATGTTGCATTTATGACATTCTGAAAACGGCGAAAAATATTTTATATTTATTTAAAAATATAAAATAATTTTGCTCTGCGAAATTATTTCGAGTAGAAAAATTATTTTACATTTTGACATTTTAAAATATAAAATATAAAATATAAAAATAACGGCAACTGAAAAAGACTAGAAAAATTTCATTGATAAACAAAAGATAATATATCTTATGGATACGTGCTTATTGTAGTTTCTAGCATTAATCATCTAATTACACGAGGCTGCAAAAGATACTTAGTTTCATGCAGCATGATGTTGCTGATTAGCGGTATGGTAGCACATTGTCGTACCAACAACGCGCTAATGACGCCGTAAACGGTTCGTCGATCAAACAACACGTCGAAATGTCGGTTTACCGCGATCACCCGCGTTTCATACCAATGCAGAATTTGCGGCTTGCAAAAACAATGATTCGTCGGATGTTATACGTTTAATTGGGGAAACCGAGAATAAAAGCAACACAGACGTTTTGGTTGAAAACTGTTTGTGCCAATATTTAATCTGGTTAATAAAAGCGGATTTGGAAAACATTGTGATTGTATGAATATAGCATATACGATACATACACTACCGCAAAAGTTTCAGTATATTTTTAGTCTTATATTTTTGTTAATTCTATTTATTATTTAAGATAGAAAATTATAATAAACTCTCTTATTTTCACAAAAAGTATTCAATAAAGTTGCAAATTGTTGAAAAACAATTAAAAACAGAAATTATAAAATCAATCTAAAAATTAAATGTCTATAACGGTCGAAGCTGAATTTTCAATGCTTAAATTCAATCTTGAATTATTATATGTACTATATACATGTACTTGCATATATACCATATTTATAATCCTTCGAACTGCGCACCGAATTGTTTTTCCAGACTACAAACGCAATTAAACTACTTTAGTAATCGCGAATTAAATTGGCAAACAATTTTAATAATTTGATGTTCAATCAGGCATCATATTATAAAGATGTTGAAAAAAATTTTTATTAATAAAATTATAAATAAATCTTTCATTCAAATAGATGAATTATCGATTAAAAAAAATATCTATTTCAAATTTTGCTATAGATAATCGGTAAACATTTGAATATCATAATGACTAACAATAAAAAAATGGAAACAATATATTTTCATAGAAATTAAGTGCTAGATTAAAACACATCTTTAA
>NW_017259520.1:269349-279104 GCF_001594045.1 Atta colombica | reverse complement strand
TATATATATATATATATATAGTAATAAATTAAAAAAGCAAATTATATTCATATTTTATTCTTTATATTTATTAAGATTTCTATAAGAGTATGATGAAACTTTTAAGCGGTAATGTATATTGAATATTGATATATGGTATAGTGTATATTGAATTTTTTAATCAAACATTTGTGAAAATATTATATTCGCCAATATTAAATAAACTGCATAATCATATACTTACATTACAATTTTGTAGAGAAAGAAAAAGAAACATGATTTGAATTCATTATTTCCTTTGTTTTCTTTTGCAATATGCATTTTTGAGTACACTTTCTTGTTCATTCATCTTTAGATAACAAGTAATCAATTTTAATGGAGATTGTATCGAGTTGTCAGTGTATTCAAGAGAGATGTGTCCCGATTTCTGTACTTATGTGTCGATGAATATACTCAATATCTATTGACAGAATATCGAGTGAGACCTATATAAATCGACTGCTTGCCATTTACGGATATAAATGACGAGACCTTCGGTTAACGTCTTGTTGCTTTACAATTTACCCATCGTACATTAATGGTCTGCGAAGGATGCATCTGCATCGTGATCAAATTGTAATTACGAGCTTTTAGAGTTTTTGTGGTTACTGCGTTACACATAAAAACGTGTATGCGCACAAAACATGTGCAATTTATCTTTATTTATTATAAATTATTAATGCATATTCAAAGATATAAAAAAATCATTCGAGACTGTTAAACATTTCTGAAATATGTACTCTCTAAATTTTTTGGAATCTCACTTTAAAAAGTAAAAATTCTGTCACTCTTATACGAAAAAAGAATTTATCATACCTTAATAAATATTTTTTTTAATATTCATAAGTAAAAACATTTACTTACAGTAAATAAATATGTTAATGAAAAAAATAATAATTAAATAAAATTAATGATTCTGTATCAAATAATATATACGTTAATATTCAGTAAATATTTAATTACAAACAAAAAAATATTTATTAAGATATAATAAACTTTTTTTAGTGTAAAAAAGAATGGCAGAATTTTCTTTAAGAATGACATATTTCATTCTTTAGAATGAGATTCTGAAAAATTTAGAGAATATGTTTATATCAAATGTATATAATATGTAAATAAAAAAAGAAAATGATTTGAATTGAACATATAATCGAATAGCAAGGGTATATGACGATAATACCACTATCTTATCGTCGTAAATGGATTGTACTACTCCGGCGAGATAACAAGCAGATTAATTTCATTGATTGTTCGATTCATTACCTGGTGTTAATCGCAATTTGAGATTGACATTACGTGAGGTCATTATACTTGCATTGGCATGAACCACATAATGTATAGCCTGTGATCGTCATTAATAAAGTGCATGAACAATCAATGTATTTGATTAATAAAAGCTGCGCGTTATAATTGTGTGTGTGTGTGGCATCAATTGTACAAAAATAAGGTTATCATAATATGGCAAGCAAATTTTATATATTATATTCTAAAGGAAATACATTTGCCATTGTTGCCGCATGAAATGCTTACCTACTAAAAATGCATTAAATAAAGTGTTCCTTCATTGTTATCATTGCATTATAATTTCAGTACTAACAACATTTCGGATACATTATATTAAATTAAACATATTAAAATTTCATACAAAATTAATTTAGAAAATTATTACCTTTTTAATTAATACTTCTACGCTTTTTGTAATTTTCTAACAGTGCATAAAAATTTCTAGTTGAAAATGAACGAAAAAATTATATCAATCAGAGAGAATTCTGGTTATCTTATCTCAACTAAAATTATAATAGATTCAATAAAAAAAACTCTAATTTATTGATTATTCTTAACTAAAATTCCAATTAATGTGGATTCTTTTTCTAGTGTGAATTATTTGCATTATTGAAATGTTTTAGAGCGAAAATAAAATATTACCTTAAATTAAATAATGTTTTTTTATTATAATTTGAAATCAATTAAACAGTATAAATATTTTAAATGTTTTAGGGCGGATATAGAGTATTCGTCGAATTCATCAAGATCGTATTTGAAGCTATCCGAAATTCAACTAAACAACGAGGGTCTATACAAGTGTGAGGCTACATATATGGCGGTCAACCGCGAGTGCAACAACGTACAGCACGTTCTTCTTAACGTCACAGGTGCGATACATTATATTATGCAACATTGCCGGAATAAGATTTGTTTATCAAATTGGATATGAGGAAGGAGAGAGAGAGAGAGAGAGAGAGAGAGAGAGAGAGAGAGAGAGCATAATATCAAAATTTTGTGTTCTCAAAAAACAAATCAAAAATATGTCGAGTAATTTCGATGTCTTGTATGAAGTATATAAACATTTTTCGGATATTTTATAAAAAGATACTGAGAGATAAACTATTTTAAAACTTTTCGCGTAACTTGCTGCCATAAATTGCATGCCATATTTTTAGCCATACGACTTCTGTTTGTTATGCAACATTTCCAGTGTATTTACGTTCATACATCAAAAATGTGGTCGCAAGTAGTCTACATTATTGAAAGGGCAATACGGGATACGAAGTTAGACGTTTCATCATTCATAAAATCTGTGCACTTTCGTTATTTACGTGACATATTATTTTTACTGCGTTCTTATCGAGCAAAAAAGTACAAATAATAATATTTCTCGAAATTAACCACAATGTATTTATATCTCTGGCATTTCATATGATACATGGAAATTATTTATGATATCCATACTACACTTCGAAGAGTGAAATTGTATGCGCAAATCGAAATATATCGTAGAACTCACATTCCATAAATCAGGTAGTATTTATTTCAAACTAACCATTACATGTGATCGTTCTCGCCAATATTTCAATTTTCACGCGATGCCTGAACGATAGACAACTCGTTTATTACGATCCTTTTATGAGATTGACAAAAAAATAACGATGTATTACCTTCTGAAACATCTCTCGAAAATAAAGGTCTTACTTGCATTTGGTCAAACGTAAGACATTAGTGGATCATTCAATTCACATTTTTTTTTTGTATTGTATATTTGAAGTAATAAAATAACTATGGTATAAAGAAAAAAAATACTACAGTATTACCTACTTTGAAAGAAAAGTTCAGTATTTATGGCTACAATTGCATGATAAAATAATTATAACTATAATTGTTTTACTATAATTTATCATATACATGTATATGATATGATATACATGTATATGATCATCAATATATATCAACTATAATTACATTATCATCTATAGTTACAAATATCAAACATTTTTCTCTTAGTGTAATTATTATCTCTAGTTTAGATATTTAATAATATTTCTATATGAATAAAGAAGTTTCACACCTCACAGGCATATTATTTGCGCGACGTCTTCTGCGTCTTCCTGACTCCTCCTGCCCGTATTCTTTCCAGTTCTTTAGTTTAATAATATTCCTATTTTGAACGTATAATGTGATGGAAGATAATAAAAAAAAAAATCAAATGCTCAACATAATCATAGCAATTTTATGCTTTTAATTCTCAGGATCTACTTATCTGATTTAACTTTCTTTCGAATACTCTTTCTTAGTTTAAATGCTTTTCTACAACTTCACTAAATCAATTAAAACATATGAAATCGAGCGTGGAAATGTATGCATTTCACTATGCATCAAGTACTTCATTTTCGCAGAAGCTAGATAACCACGGATAATGATCTGGGTTAAACCCATGTCAAATTATACATCGATAGTTCGAGTCATACCGGATGACTCCTAACTTTCTGAAGAGTTAATATCGACAAGTTGAGCTCAAGTTAGGCTCCCACTGGAGCGATACCTCACGTACTCTGGATAAATGGAGTTATTTGATAATTCTTGATTTAATGTTTAGGTTAATCTCATAAACGCATTACGGCGATGTTTAACGACTTACTAAATAGCTTCATTGCCATACGATGTTATTTAATTAGGTTAATGCTTCATCATCACTGCAATGTCGTGGTTTACTCGCGCTAACTCATTTCATATTAAATTTATCTAGACTCCTTGCAAATTAAAGAGAGATCCCGAGAAACGCGCAATTACGAAATGTCAAAAACTTTATGTACATATAATACGTATATTCTATTGTACGTATATTCTGTTGTAATCTACTAATATAATAAATATCAATGTTAAATTTTCCGTGGAAATTTATTAATATCGAGATATAAATTTGAAAATACAAGAGACAAACATGATTTTTGTATGCTTTTAAAAATTTTTAAATAATAAAATAAAAACGCATTATAATTATAAGTGAAAAAAGATGTTATTTATAATTAATGCAATTTTTGTTAAATCGCTTTTTGTACATTTTTATATTAAATTATAATAATAAATATATCAATAATACAAGATGAAAAAGATTTTACTTATACTAATTAATATACACTTCTATTAATTTAAGTATAAAAATATTAATATAAGAAAAAATCAAATATTTTATTCAAGCTTCTTCTTCTCTAAATATCGAGCTACATTAAAGTCGCAAAGAGTATAGTTTCTATTATCCAGAATAAAATTATGGTTTAATTATGTTATCAAGTAATTTCATAATTGAACCCGAACTTAAATTTTAGATACGAGAAAATCTCTAAATTCATTTTGACGTAGATTTTTCTGCCGCAAGCTTCTCATATTGAGCATATTCTCCATTTAAGTATTGTTAACTTTTAAAGTTTGTGAAGAATGAGACAATCCTCCTCTGAAGTGGTTTATTCAGCGAACGTAGCGATTTTCTACATACATATACGCGAGCCATCATCGCGACAGACGTGAATCGAATCACTGTGTATACAAAATTCTAACTGCTGATCTGTCTTCTTCTCTGTCGTGTACCATGTCGTGACATCGCGGCAAGTTAAACGAAGGTAGAGGAGTTTTCAAGTATATAATCGCGACATTGTATCTATACATAATAAAGCATAAACAGCGTTCAGAAACTTTCCGTCTCTCATAATAGAGGATTGTATTCTTTTTAAACTTCCAAATGCGTCAGAAATCAATTTTGCGCTCTAACTAAAAAAAATAAAAAGATAGTCATAATAAAATCGATAAAATCGATAGTCATTGTCGAAACTATTCTAAACGTGAATTAGGTGAAGTAATTATTCATTAATTTTACATATACTGCTTGTTATTATTTTTATTATTATCGTTATTAATATAATGTATATTAAATAAAATTATAATATTTTTTCGAAAAAGAAAATAAGAACTTTGTCATTCATTTTTTATTATGGTAGATTTTATATAAGCGTACGATCGTTTTAAGAGATTTCCCAACTTTTATTGTTTTGTTTGATTGCAAAATCAATTGAAACACGAACAGAACACGAAAGAACTTGGAAAAAGTTGCTTTTGACGCATAGCTGATTGTGACCTCAATTTGTCGAACTTAAAGTATCTCGCAAATTTATGTATCAAACTGCTTTCTTACGAGAACAAACGTGTTTTGAATTCTTCGTGAAACGTAATATCATCGCATATTTAGAGCGCATGTAATAGCACTATTATATGATAGATATTCAAACGTTTTTGCGCGTAAATTATCTACTATATACGCATCCTTCAGAAAGTTTGCAAGTTAGAAAGAATGACTGTTTTAAAAAAGCAGATAAATATCACTAATCTTCTTGACAAAGGTACTACAAGTAAATTAATTTCATTTTTAACAAAAAATTCTATTTGAGATTTTATTAATATTTTTTAATGAAATAAAAAATAAATGAATAATTTAATTCTTGTTGAAATAGTACATTTATTACATTATTTAATTATGTTGTTTTGAAGATTATCAATATTATATTTGATCATATTTATATACATTCTTTTTCTTTATTGATTTGGATAATATTTAATGATGATAATAATTTCAAATCGACAGTTTCAAATTTATGAATAATCTTAATAAACGTTTCTTAGTTCTCTTTTGTACAGCAAATTGTTTTACAAATGATATGATTGTTCAGTGAAAAGAAGAAATGAAAGGAAAATTAAAAGAAGTTAAAAGAAGACAAATCATAATATTATTTTCTTCTAACTTATTTCAGTTTTAATTTAGCTGCTATTCTTATGCGTAATTAAAACAAAATTATATTGAAAGAATTGTCCCAGTAATTTTTTATTAAATTTAATCAACTCCTCGATTATCAAATTAAATCATCTTTGAAAGATAATACATATTTCATATTAATTTCGTAAGTCAAACAGAATCTATAATATACACTCCAAGATTAAAAACTAGATCTAGTGACAAAAAATTTCATATATCAATGAAATTTGTTTATACAAAAGAATGCACCGAAAATAGAAGCGACAATAAAAATGAAGATAAATTATACAGATAAAAATGTCATAATTCTTGAAAAAAAAAGTGCGACTAGATTAATTCAGCTAAATTCAGCCTAATTCTCAGGATTAAATACTTACAAAAATACTTGTGATTAAGTAACGCCAATTTCGATAAAATACGAAATACACGTCGTATCCATTATACCGCAGCCTGGTGAGGCGACAACGTAAAAGTAGCTTGCAGCTCTCTTGCGACAGGCGTCGACATTAATCTACATAGAAGAGCACAGCACGAAGCTGTGCGCGAAACGGTATCACGTATCACACCGTACTGTACTTACATACACTGCAGCACAGTGCTGTCGGATTATCTGAACACCTCATTCCAGCTAGAACATCACACTGCAGATTTATCGTCAAATAGATAATATTATCAGGAAAGTAGAGTGCAAATAGGATTAGAACGACGAGGATCAGGAAAAGTGACTTTTAGATTCGATTATTTTTTTAATGTCATAAAGACAAAGCTTTATTTTAGTATTTTACATTATATATATATATATATATCGGATAAAAAAATCAGAAATGATATCATACGAAATTTATATTGTGCGAAACAATTATTATAATAATAGCATCATTAATTTTTACGTCGGACTAATATCTGAAAAGCCATATTTTGTATTGTTCTTCCGCTTAGTCGCACATTCGCTATATCATGCTATTACAAACTCACGTAAAGCTCTGCGAAATAGCTGCTGGCAAACGCTGACAGTGTAGTTTTAACACGGCAGCGCCGCGCCGCACGGATGCGCTTTTCTGCGGGAATAGACAGTGAGCTAAAGGTATACAGTAAACCGCGAAGCGCTTCTTCTTTCGTTTCATACATGTTTCGTTTTGTCGAGCGTCTTCTTCCTTTTTGTTGCGCACAATTACAAACAATTGCGATACTTTTTCTTTGAAAGCAGCGGCGATGTCGAGCGTCGCAGATGCTCGGATTCAACATCGACAAAAGTAGTCTTTGAAAGATTTTCTATCAAAATCACTTTCGCAAATTCCACGAGACGTCTTAGCTCGTTTCGTTCTGCTCTTTAAATCGTGCAATTTCTTTTTTAGCTAACAATTTTCCTTTCGGAGATTGGAATTTCTGTCGTTCGGTTTTTGGATTTTTCTTTTAATAGAACTATTTTGCACATTTATTGCAATATGTAAAAAAAAATATACGGAAAGAATAATTTCACTGAAGTATCTAAAAATTTAGCTAGATATAAATCTGAAAATAATATATAAAATAATAATACAAAGATTTTACGAATAAATCAATATAGAAAGGTAGTAGTTCTTATTGCAAAACTAATCTTTATCGCATTCGTATCCTATCAAAATAACAAATTAGACAGTTTAATCTTTCGGTCATCTTCAATATTTAAATCACAATTAAAACTACATATTACAAATTCGGTTAAAGATAACTTTTAATAATAAGCATTTTCTTGTAATTTATATAATTAAAATTACCTCAATTATACTATTGTAATTATTATTAAAAGCTATCTTTGACTGGATAATAGATAATTTTAATTGTAGCAATGTTTTGACATTCTAGCAATTTGAATGTCCTACATTTACTTTGATCCAACATTATTTTCAGATTTATAGCTAATTTTTGGATACTTGAGCAAAATCGTCCTTTTCGTGTATCATTGAGCAGAAAATTTTGAGCTAGTATGCAAAATGAATTCCTTTTAACAGGCACAAGGAAAATTGATACATTGTCGTAGTATTATTTCGTAATTATAATTTTCGTACAATGCAATATTCTAGTTATTTAAAGTAGAACTTAGGTACAACTGATTCGGTCCGCTAAATTGCATGAATTTATGTAGAAGGAACTAAAGGATGAGACTGGGATCTGCAATGCGATAATGTAAGCTATTATCCAACAGAACAATAGAATATAGATACCTATACAATCGTCCTTTTCCGATACGAAAGATCGTGGCAATCGGACAATGCATGTATCTGAGTTTATTGAGCGAAACTACTGCACGGATTGCAGTGCATTCTGCATGTGCATCACTCGCCATTACAATATCAATGAATTCTATCCTGTTATTCAATAGAAGCTGAAGGAAAGATAACTTTATACTTTTACAGCTGCAGCTAATTAAGAAAATATCACTTTGCCAACTATCTGATAGAGACGAGTGCGAGAGAACGCTAAGTTTACGCTTACTTCGTAAGTCGATACGCCGATTTCCAAGTAGAAAATACGCGCCAGAGAAAAAATCCAGAAACCGTCTTGTAAAAAAATCACGAAAGCTACTTACGATCTAATGACACCACCTCCCACTTTCGAAGTAATCTCTTTCTATAGTCGTACAAAGTTGCCGTCGTAGCTGCGGGTCGTTGAAGCGACTTTAAAAGTCGTTTTCAAGTATATTATTCATAAACTTTATCGTCCCCCGGAGTATGCTGTTGGAATGTTCACAAACCGGATTGCTTTCCACAGTAATTTTCTGGGAATGGCAGGATGTGACAATGACAAATCGGCTATGCACCGACAATATACAGAAAAAAAGATTTTTTGTTTTAGTTTTTTCCACAATCTTTTTTACAGTTCAAAGGGATCGGATTTGATTGCAAATACCAATTCAAATCGTATATTTCAATGCAAGCCATCCAGGCCTTGTGGTGGGTCACAATGAAATAATTATGAATTCTGTAATTGACTTAATGCAGCGAATAATACGTCTATTTTCCATAACGCAAGAAACAGTGCGTCACGAACGCGTTTTCCAATATCCATTATGGCGGGTCATCGTGGTCACTACCGCTTTGAATTGCTTGCAATCGTGCAGAACAATCGACTGTATGGCCACTCGAATTACTAGTCGTGTGAAACGCGAAAATTAATGCTGCATACACTATGGGACTCTTCATTTCGATTTACGACTAATTACAGCACAATTATTTTTCTAGAGAGTCCTATTGAGGAATTGATCGATATTATATCGTCAAGTGACGATGACGTCAGCATTACACAAATTTTAATGGCGTAAATAAAATATTACGTTAGCAAAAAAAATTTTTTTCTCAATTTCTTTGTCAAGTTTGGTTTTTCCGAGAGTATTTCAGTGATCATTTGTATATAAAGTATGGAAGCTTTTTTTCGTTTGTGCACTGTGTGCGCCGCCCAATCTCGTTTCTCACATTGATTTTAATGGCAATAGATTTTTAACAACAATAGTACTCGCAGGCTTTCTAGTATTAAAGAATAGTAAATCAAGTGACGGATTTTGATTTGTATAGTGACAGATAAATTTACACAGCGCTGCAATGCTTTGTTTCAACTTATTTTATGAAAATCATCTCCTTATTTAACAATGAATAGCTTTGAATATGGAGATCTATATTTCTGT
>NW_017259520.1:266877-269249 GCF_001594045.1 Atta colombica | reverse complement strand
TATATTCATTTTTATATATTTTTAATTTGTTTTAACGCTTACTAATATATTTTGCTTGGCACTTACATTTTTGTGTTTTCATTTGGTTTGTAGCTCTTTTTAATGTATATTTAATTAATTATTTTAGTTCTCTTAAAATTTGTTACATGACGTATATTTATATTTAATAATAATCCATTATAATTAATACAGAAAAAAGGTTTATCTCACACTGTAAAATGGAATACAATATGGAAAAATTATACCTATATAAAATTTAACAAATTTAAATAATATAGAGATTAAAAAAATTTATTGATAAAAATTTATGGATTATACATCAAATAGAATTTTAATAATTTAAAATACATGAATTTCATATTTGATTTTTGCAAAAGCTTTTTCATTGCAAAAAATTGAACTCATTTCAGAATATTCGCATATGACAGAGTAAAATTGCACTATCTAACAACTTGATGTAATTAACTGCAGCAAAGTAAAGACATCCTATTAAAGACATCCTATTAGAATAATATAAATTATCGTCAAATTAAAATTTTGTTTAAAATTTTTAAACAAAATGTGCTTGTAGCATTTAATAGAAAGAATATTGTAAAGATATTATTATTTTGAGAACGTTAATTATTTTATTTAATAATTATTTTGAAAGTAAATAATAGATTACAAAAATTTACTGTTTTATGACAGAATTATTAAATAATTGATTAATTTTTTATTTTCAATAATTCCTTTCAATTATAATATCAAAGAAACTGAAAATAGTAAATATGTAACAGATGATAAACTATTAATAATCGGATTTAAAATATAATAAATCTAATAGGATAACTCTGGTATATACCCAAAACTTAATTTATTAAATTATTATTATTTATTATGTTTATAGTAATCGAACTATATCAGTAAAAACTTTATACTGTCTACTACTAAAAAAATATTAGAAATCTGAAATATTTATTTTTCATATTAAAAAATAAACTTTTTGAAACTTTTGCATTTTTGCCGTATATTCTATAGGAATGGGATATATAGTTACTAATCATAGAGGGAGGGGAGGGTATGTGAAAAATTTATAAATAACGCTCATGAAAAATTTATAAATAACGCATATAAGACATAAAATGACATAATAACTTATAAAATGTGTTTATAAAGTTTTATTAAGAAATAAGAATGGTAAATATGTATATGAAGTAATAAATAATAATTATAATTTTCCTACATATATTACAAGTGTTATGAGGTACATATTTCATATAATGCGTTTATTGTATTTAGTGCACTGAATTCAATCTGCGCATTTTGTATGCTTTAGGCATAAATCCCGCTCGCTAAAAATACCGTACATCCCATATGGAATATATAAGACAATATATATACAACAAATTAAACAAAGGATACGAAAGCAAAGCATTTGTATGTTGTTACACAACATGCTTTACTATTCCACTACACATATGTGTCACGAAATAATCACTTTTACGCGTCCTACATTAATCATTTTATGTAAATTATAATTTATGATGGCGTTACTTATTGCAGTGGCAAATCGATTCAACTCGCAATAAATTCATTATTAACAGTAAGAAGCTGAAATCGTAACACAATACTAATATAACATAAAGGCATGTAACAGAGTAGTTGCGAGAAAATTGCCACTCCTTCTGTTTCTGACTTCTGCGGAGTAAATTCCAGGTGTATTTGCCGGAGTTATACTATCTCTCTAATATCTAAATCTAAAATAATCTAAATATTATACAATAAATTCGTATGTTTCATTCATTACAATGTTAATTTTTGGCGTTAACAATGAACTATTCTCTTTAATTTAGTTGAATAATTTATTGAGCAAAATTGAGAATACAGTTTCGATTGAAACACAGATGGCCATTTTGGTGCTATTCAAATTTCATGAAGAATCACTTATCCCGCGACCTATTGATCGAATCTTCTTCACATTTATGAAGTATGGCCTTCGAATGTGAATTTATTTAGTCATTCTGATTGGATCTTATAATCTCTTAATTTAAACTTATTGATATAATTTAATATTTATATATGGAATTTTAATAAATGTAATTTAATGCTTCTTGTTCTAATTATCTTGTTCTAATTATTTTATTCAAATTAAGAGGTAGAAGACGAATAAAACGATGAATAATAATGTCTTAAAATTTTCAAATTCTTTTATTAAAATAATTCAGAATTAACATTTCAGACATTATCTTATTATGAACATGTACTATGCACGAAAACAATTCAATTAAATTTAATCGGTCAATCTTGGATACAACAAAATATTTATTCTTTAGAAATAAAAGGTAATATAGAAACTCATTAATGAATTATTTAACAAATCACGCACATTTTGC
>NW_017259520.1:251523-266777 GCF_001594045.1 Atta colombica | reverse complement strand
AAATTTGTTTTAAATCTTATGAGACAAAATTTAAATGAATGATAGAATCTAGATTTTAGAAGATTTTTATATTAAAATAATTGAAATATATATATGCTTTTTTGTAATGATTAAAAAAATATAAATTTAGAACTGTCATTTCAGCAGAATAAATCCTATTTAATTTTTTATTCATAACAGTTTTAAAATTATATTATATAGACTAATGAAAATTAACAGTTTTTAATAAATAATTCATATTAAGAATAAAGATTATTTTTTATAATCTATTTTATTAAATTTTATACATTTTTAAGACATGTTTTAAACTTATGATCTTAAAAAAAAAATGAATTTTATTGAAAAAGAATTTATTGAAAAAGTATTCATTGCAATTTTCTTGTTATTACTATTTCTAGTAATAACTTGATATACATATATTGTTAAATGGAGTATCAAATTTAATTAAAGTCATCACTGCTCAATATATCATTTTACATTAAAATAATGATATATTAAGTAAGAGCAGTGGCGACTTAAATTAGGTAAAATTTGAAACCAGATTTTAACAGTATATACTTGTATATACTTGTATATATAGTGTAGGTATACTTCAAATAGTATAACAATTCAATTCATAATTATTCAAACATAAAATCTAAAAATGTACGATAAAAAAAATATCTTTTTTAAGTTTCTTGTTTAGATCGCCATTATATAGATTTCAATTTAGCGTAAGCTGCAGATATTCTCGGAAATCTTGGAAATAGATACTTGGAAGAAACATGTAAGCAATAAAAAAGCGAGATCTAAGAAACAATTGTCTTCGCTAGTTTCTTTCTTTACGAAATAAATGTAAAAAAGATAGGCGGATTTAGGTTTGGATTTTAACAGCAGACTGCGACCAAATAAAATAAACATAATTTCCAATCGAATAAAATAGGATTAGGACGAAAAATCTTAGGAAAGTTATTACACCAGTTTTTATATATAAATCCAGAATTACATTTAATTGATTTTAGCTTAACTTTAATTAATTTTCACATTTAATATTTAAATTTGTGATTTTTTTCCAAACGAATAATTAAACATGATTGACTTAATGCAAGAATGTTTGTTTGTCTTTTATAGCTTATTGATTTTTCAAACAGGTCAGAGAGAGAGAGAGAGAGAGAGAGAGAGACAGAGAGAGAGAGAGAGAGAGAGGAAGAGAGATTTTTCTTTTACAATCAAATTCTCATTTTCTACCATTTGCCAATGACACTATCTGATCGATTGCCACAAAAAATGAACGAAGACAATTTAATTAAAATAAAATAAAAGTCATCAAAGATATACCAATATTTGAATCTAATATAATTCATATGCTTTTAATGAAAAGAATCATGGTATTTTTATAAATCATATATCTCATATGTCATGTCAATATCTGAAGATAAATTGGCATATAGTTATTATTATTGGCATATAGTTAGCATTATTTATAAAAAACTGTATAATCTTACATTGAAATATCATTAATTAACCAAGATGTAAATGATTTAAAGATGTAAATGAAGATTTAAGAATGTAAATGAAACCGACATAAGACATTTTCCTACTTATTGTTAGTTGTGTTCATATATCGATCGATCTAATGTTATTTATTATTGATTAGAATTCTTTTGTTATAAGTGCATTTATTTGTATAAATTTTAAACACAAATTATGGAATTTAATATCAAATATATGTTAGCAATATTATATACATTTACAAGTTATCATTTTTTTTAAACAGATAAGTAGTAATAATTTTAATTTTCTAGAGGTGAATATTGGAAATTTACATGTTTACTTTAAAATTATTTTTGAGATAAATTCAGGATGTATGCATTAAATTAGTTATACTTAAAAACTAAAAATAAAAAATAAAACAGCTTTTTTATGACAAGATAAGTTATCCCAGAGATTGATAATTTTCAGCCATGAATATCAAAACGTGCTAAATATATGAAAGTATGTACCGCAGAAAAGCTTCTATGCACGTAGATATACCTACTTTTCATCGTTAACAATTCTTTGAAATCACTTTGCAGTATGATTATCTTTAAAGACAGTATTTGCGCATAAGCACCCTTAATGCTATACCGAGTGTATACGTGAATGCATGCAAATGTCTCACGTACATATGCGATAGATGCATTTGTATGTACATGCGTACGTATAGACCGACAGCTTGTAATAGAACACTGCAGGTTGTATGTTGGTGTTACTGGGAATTTGATTTATAGTCTTAAGAATATAGCGCCTATTCGATAAGTGGAAGTCACTTTACTCTCGTAGGAATTATAGAAAGTTATGGGACTCAGAAAATCGATGTGACGATGGTTTGGAATTTCAGGACTTTACTTCCTTTCATCGCGTAGAGAAGACAAAGCTCAGATCGAACGTATTGAGAAAAGAATTGAACGTGATAACACTTCTAAATGTCGTGATTAAATCATTTATTATAACAAAGTTATATCGAGCACTTCAAATTAATAAAATTGTCATTAATTTAATCTATCATTACATCAAAACGTAATTGTACATATGTACAATTTGTTATATAAATGCATTTTAAACAAAAAGAGAACAAAAACATCTGGGAGTTACCTAATTTAATAAAATTGAAATTAAATTGGCGTGACAAGTATATAAGATATTGGATTAGAACAAAAGTTTATAGTACGAATTTCAAAATTCAAGCAGTCGTAACTCTATTAAAAGTGAACAAAATTTAAATTTTGAAAACAGAATTTTTAAGCTGAAAATATCTATTTTTGAAAAGTCACTTATGTTTTTTGAGTTTCTGTAAGTTTAATATTTTTTACATATATAGAGAACTACAAACAAATTACTTCTCTCTCCGTGGGCCTATTACGTCCAAAAAAAACTACTTCTCTCTTCGTGGGCCTATTACGTCCAAAAAAAACTTACAAAAATTTTTTATTCTATTTTTATAATTTTTTATTTCTACTATGAATGATTAAAATTTTCTCTACAAAACTATTGTTTAAAACTGTATTTTCTACGATTTTTGTTACTTTTATTGTTGTGGATTAAATAAAAGAAGTATTTTGATTGTTCAACACTTTGATTGCTTATATATAACTCCATGAAAAATTATTGTATCACAATTAAAAAAAAAACAGATTCTTAAAGCGATTTTGCTCTGTCGAATTGTATAATTATCGAAGTTTTTTTAAAAAGATATAAACATGATACAAGTGAAATAGTGCTACAAATTTTTGTTTCAACCTTACGCATATACACACACAAAATATATATGTATGTACAAACATATATATATATATATACAATCTATATCTATTATTTAAACCGAAAAATATACAGAACAAATATGAACTGTCGAGGATAAAATTTGCTTACACTGAGTATATTAGAACAGTGTATCGGAGCTGTTCATCGATTTGTGTGAATCGAAACGCTTGAAAATGTCGATACCCTCAAAAAAACGTACGTCTAAAATCCCACTAGTAGGATATCGTTATTTATAGCATCCAAACGCAAAATAACAGATTAAGTTTTAAATGTTAATACTTCGTAAATAACTTCGCACATAACTTTAAATCAATATTTTATTTATACCGTAAATTCTTTATGGAACAATTTTTTATGGAATACTCTCGGTATTATTTCAAAGCAATATAGGTAGTTTCCCGTGGAGCGCTATCTTTGTGCATAATAGTGCGTATACAACGTACATTCTTGTTAAGAAATTCTGTCGTAATGAACGTCATTTCATCAAAGAGCTTATATAAAGAATTTATCCGAACAGGAAATAAGAGTCATAAGGAAACGAGCTATTTCGTGCAGACGTATATTTTAAGATACTCTCGATGGAAGAAAAAAATGTATAATCTTATACGGTTATTTAACAAATATCATATATATCGTAACGCAGATATGAATTATGACGAAATTTTAAGTTCTTACGACATATATATTTAAAGCTAGTGGAAGTAATTATAAAGTAAAACGATCTTCTATATAATTTTTGTATATTATATTTTTCCAGTGCAACCAGCGTTTGTACGTGTCATCGATGAAAATTCCAAAAATACTTTGAGCACTGGCGCCACTTTAGGACCTATAAATGAGGGCTCGACAATATCATTGTACTGCGAGAGTGGAGAAGGCAAACCTGTACCTACGGTTGAGTGGTTTAAAGATGACGAGCTACTCGAAGGTAAGGATTTGCAATTTGCTTACTTTGAAACCGATAGAAGATATATTTATAATATATTTAGATAAGAAGATATATTTAGATATATTTATAAGTTCATATATGCTTTTGAGGAACTTTGAAAGAAGATAAGCCAAATTTATTTTTTTAATTGATAACATTTTCTATAAATATCATTTTCTTTAAATAATTAAATAATTTAGCCATGCGATAATTCGACAATTTTTTATTCTTGTAGTAATAATAATTAATTACCAAGTAAATACAAGTATATTGCGCAGTAATGAAATTATGAATTTAATACTAATGAATAAAATACTAGAGTATCGATCATGTAACTTTTTTCCTAGGAACATGAAAAATGAAACTTTTTTCCTAGGAACATGAAAAATGAAACTTTTTTTTATTAATTTTAATGATAAAAATTTGCACTTATCATGTTTCCGTCTTAAGGAAAAAGTTACGTAATCATTACCCGGATATAACTATAATCTAATATAACTATAATCTAATTATGTGAAATGTAATATAATTGAATTAAACATAATTTTATCTATAAAATGATCTAATAGAATTTTATCTTATATAATAATCTATAATATAATAATCTATAAATTAGAATCAAATAAATAAATGAATGTTATGAATGTGTAATTTTATTTCCTGTGCTTTAGTGAAATTGCATGTAAATTAAAATGTAAAGGAAGCGTTACTATTGAATCATTATTCGCGGATATTGAAAGACAAAGAAGCCTTAATTTTATTTATTAATCAGCTATCGGATAATCCATGTTATCCGACAGTATTATCAGGATTTTCTGTTTTTATTGTATGATTGATTTTGCGTGCTCTTTTAAAAGAAATTTAATGAAACATTATTCTTTACATATATTTTAATATGTATTTCGTTCTAAAATCATGTTACTTGTTCAAATAATGAATAACAAGAATTTCTTTTTCTCTTTGAACGATATCTATCAAGAAATATTCTATTTTAGCAACGAATTCGAGGACTGTCACCGATACCGGAATTGGTACTGGCAGTAGTTTACTGGAGATGCAAATTACACGAGAAGAGTTAGGCGCAACATTCACGTGTAAAGTCAACAATATTGCACTCGTGGAACCACTAACAGTTGACATTAATTTAGACATACATGGTAAGTATACACATCTCATTCAAGAATAATAATATTTACAATCCATTAAGAAAAACATATCGATTTATATGGCATTACTTAAATATCTTTAATAGCTTAAAAAAAACTCTTATGCCTTTTTTATTAATTTACACAAAATTTTCTATGCTATATTTTTAATTGTATTAGAAGACTATCAGCTAAACTAACAGTCTTTCAATTATTTAATATTCATCACGTAATAATAAAGCGCACAATGCTAAAGCTTTTCAATATATTCTAATTAAAAAATATACGTTGACCATGTGATACACTGATCATGTATACGAATCGATTATTGCATATTTCATCGATATGTAAAATGCTATTTGAATCGCTTACAATTTCGATCGTGTGATGTATGTAATTTGCGTATGATGTAATCACACAATTCGATAACCGATTACTACAAATTCAATGAGAATATAGTAACAGAATGAATGTGAGTATTTTGACCTAAATTTGCAACAATTCCGCCGAGTATCATTTCATTAAATCAAAACATCGGGTAACATCGGATAAACTCACAGTTAGAGTATGAATATGAATGATATCACGACTAGGATGCTATATCAACCAAACGGAGCCAAACGAGAATTTTTGCATGGAATGTACCTCCTGTAGAATATGAATGAGCTTAACATTTAATGTCAATTAACATTTCTTAATAAGATCTGCAGCAAGTTATGTAATATTAAAGATTAAAAAGTTTAAAAATCTTATTTTGTTATATATAGTAAAAACCAAAATTCCTTTTCTTAATCTCAAAAAGATTTTATTTTACAATAGCTTTTATTTTTCAAATCTAATTAAATTTTTAAATATTTTAGCAAAACTGTTCTTTCCGTAAAAAAAAGTTTGGCTGTTGCAATATGTACAATTTTAAATCTGGATAATCTGAAGACACAAGTAATAAATAATGTAGTAATAAATTTCTAGTATATACGATAAGAATCGATCGCTATTAATTATTAATCGTTTACATAAATTAAATATTTTAGTAATTATTAATTAATCCTTTTTATTTCAACACAAAGTTTGAACACAATTTGTCGACAATCGATTTTCTATTGTAGCTTCCTATTTTCTCCAACATCTTCAATAATATATGTTACATTTGCGGCAAACTAATTCAGCAATGCGTTATATCCGCACTAAACTCTACGTGCATATTATGCTTACGTTGACTATATTATGTACTATAAAACAAACCGACCACGGCTATTTCCTTTCGATACAATATAATAAATAGAGTAATTAAAGAACTCTATTCTAAAACTTAATTATTCAATCCTCCGGGCTGAATCATTTCCAGGGTTATTTTGTTTAAAATGTTTTTTTTGAACAAATATTTAAAACATGTTTTAAACATCAGATTAAACAAGCTTTTTTTTAAAACAATTTAAAACAAATGTTTAAAACGTTTTTTTTAAATGTGTTTTTAATACTATTTACTGGAAGAGAAGGTGATATTCCAGTTACATTTTACACGATAACTTAATTTACTTGGTTAATAGTGAATATTTAAGTTTAAAATTTAACAATTACATTCATTAAAATGTTGTTGAATCGATTCTGGATTCAAAATTACGAAATATTTATTACTTAGGACATTAATAAAAATGTGGCGACATTGCATAATGACGAATCGAAGAAAAACATGTTCCTTAAAAATAGTCTTAAAAAGTTAATTTTATTTAGAAAACAATAATTTGGTTACAAAATTAACAAAAAAGTTGAGTGTATTGCAGAATATATGCATGTATACAAATGTATATACATACACATGTATACATATAATTTTATATATACAGGGTATTTGGGAAATAATGATAAATCTTTCATAGGGATAGAATGAACTAAACTGAGAAGAAAAATTCTCTCCATTTGCAATTTTCGCAATAGTTAATAAGATATTAATTATTAAAAATTGCCAAATATTGGCTTCAATAATTTTTTACTCAAGTATTATCAACTTTACAGAAAAATTACAAGAGACAAAAATCATTTATTTTCTTCTCATAAAATTCTGAGAATTTTTAAAAAATTTTTTTCAGAATTTTTAAATATTTTCTCATGTTGCTAAAAATGAGAAAATGCAGTACTAAAAAGTTGATAAAAAATTCTGAAAAAATTCGTAAAGTTCTATGAAAAGAATAATTTTTGTCTTTTGCAGTTTTTCTATAAAGTTGATAATATTTGAGTAAAAAATTATTGAAGATTCAATTTTCGGCAATTTTTAGCAATTAATATCTTGTTAACTATTGCAAAAATTGCAGAATAATAGAGGACTTTTCTTCTCAGTTTAGTCCATCTGATCCTATGCGAAAGATTTATCATTATTTTCCAAACACCCTGCATATAGGCAGCTCGATACTAAAATCTATAGTAACATAAATTAAAGATTAATATTAAAACTACAATTAGTTCAAGAAATAATTATTTTGAAATAAAAATCTCAAAAAAAAAACCGCGAATAATCAGTATGCATAAAGAACCACATTAGCAAAATGCTATTGTTTAAATTTGCATAACTTAAAATATATATATATAGTCAAATAAAATATTAAATAGCAAACAACACACTCAAATATATTCATGTGATAATACGCTCAAGTTTAAAAAAAATGAGGAAGTAGGTATAATTAAATGCTAAATTGTACTTCAGAAACGTTTCAAAATACTTAAAAATGAAAATGAGTTATAATAAAATATAATAAATATATGTTTAAAATATAATAAAATATAATAAATATATGTTTTTTTTAACATGATTTTTTTTAAAGCATATATAAAACATATATAAAAATTAAAAACATGTTTTAAACGAAAAAAAACGGAATGTTTTGTTTAAAAAAACATGTTTTTGGTCAACTTTGGTCATTTCATAGCTCTGCAGGCATTCACTGGCATATCCAACCGCAAGTTTAACCATAAGAAACAACTGAAAAGAAAAAATGTCCATGTGTTTCCGCACATATTTTACCGCACAATAATGTAATTCGGACAATCTATGAACGAGAGTTTGGAATTCGCTTTGAGAGGACAGCTTGGTGCTTAAAATCTCTGAAATTCGCGCGAAGTGAGTATGCGAGTGCAGAGACATCACGCTTTGAAAAGTCTCTTTTAAAGCGAGAGTACACGAAATCCGATTTCGTACGTGGAAAAGTGGTTTGCATCTCGAATTTGGATTTCTGCACTAACAGAACTGCGCGTACAGTCATAAACCACTCCACTATCGAATTTTTAAAACAGAAAACTGGCAGAACATATTTTCAAACTTTGCTACAGAATTTCATATGAAATATAACTGGTATCTCTCTCATACTTATATCATATCAGATAAAGTCAATTTTACATGTAACCATGTAAACTATACATGCGACATAAATTATAACATAAAACGTAAAATTAATATACTTTATACTTATTATCACAATAGACAACCTATAATAATTTTTTCGTATATTTTAATCTAATTAAAATAATTTGAAAGCGAAAAGTCAGTTATACGCAATTTTTCTTTCAGCAGCAAACACAATTTAATATATAAAGTACTTGCATTTTTATCAATATCTAGATAAATGAAATTTAATATTGAGATACTTTGTAAAGCGTCAAATTAATACGTATAAATAAAATGAAATATATATTGTGTACATTGTTAATTATTCAACGAGAAAATGCACTTAATATAATTGCACTTAATATAATATACTAAATTATATTGCACATTAATCAAATTATCACAATACAGAACTGTTACTCTAGAATTCAGATCGACACGACAGAGAAACCTTTAATGGAATTCTCTCATTAACCGCTATCTCATGTCAATATGTAATTTTAGTAGAAAATTATTCTGTTTTATCAGATATACGGTTTTCATAAATATAAATTTCGAGCGGCTTTAATAAACTGCCTATTGTCCACTTCCGTTTAAAATTGCAATACACCGTAAATTATTCAATATTACTAAACAATGTGCTTGATAAATGTGGAACAGAGGAGAGACATTTCTATAATTTAAGGGAAAATATACATCGCTTAGGTAAGCGAAATGTCTGTCTGATGTTCTTCTATCTTTTTAATAGCACGAGTAGTAAATCGAGAGCTAAAAAATATATATATATATATGTATATATTTAGAAATTCTTATCTTCGTTTCTTTAATATATACATGCATCGTTGCTGCATGAATTCATCAATTAAAGTATATGCACGCCATTACGGCGGTACTTGTAATTAAAGCATACCGTATCCGTTAATTGAACTTTATTTAAGCGTGAATCTACTCAGCGTATATGAAATTTTGCATGTTGTAAATAATTAAATGTCTATCACTTAACGTGTGTCAGAAGGGATTTCCACGCGTGCGTGCAAAATCACTGATGAATTATAATACGAAATTAATGTGTTGCATAGGCCATTCTTGTGTTGTAATTAGAAATTTATTAACATTAATCGAATTCCATGCCGCTATATGGTAATATCACTATATCAATAGACACGCTCGGAGTATCGATAACCGCGTTATTAACTATGAAATCGAGACTAATTTTCCTCTTACGCGAGACTTCGATTAATAAGTTATTTTCGCGTTGATTTCGCATTATATATTGAATCATTTATTTATTAATATTCACAGATAGTTATTATGACAAATATGATGCTACAATATTGCCGGAGAAGAAACTGTCTTACGAAATACAGCTTTACCATTTGTACTCTAAATATCGTTAGAATTATCGACACATATGTTATTCATAAACCTCTCGCAATTTCTCGCAATAATTACTATCGACAATTATGATTAAATTTAGTTAACGTAATTGTTATAATGAGGACAAACAGGATTCTTCCGATAATTCAAACTCGCAATTGTATTATTTGTAAAGCAATGACAATTCTAATTTTCATCAAATAAGAGAGATTTGCATAATGAATTTCTTAGTAATAAAAAAGTACTAGCATAAGACGAAAAATTATTATACGCTAAAAAAAACAATTACTCGAGAACGTGTTGCGTGTTCTTTCTGATACTCGATAAAAATATAATTAAAGAGATAAAAACGTAGTTAAAGGAGTTAATAGTATATTATTTAAATAATTACAAAATGCACTAATATATTAAAAATGCATTTTATCATAAAAAGCCACAATTTTATCGAGATAAAACTTTAAGTTATAGGTCAACTAATCTTATATGCTACACACAATATCTAATAAGAATTAATTTTATTTTAATATTTTATTTTAATACAAACACTTTTTATGTTAGTAAATTTAAAAAAAAAATTTGAAGAAACAGATATTTACGAATAATTCACTTCTAACTACATGAATATTTTTCTTTTTGCGTTGCATATTTGTAATGCTCTTATTCGCTATTGCACGATTCTTCTGCGTTATACAGGATTAAAGAACACGATATCATTCAACGCTTTTGCTAACGCGTCGACATTGTTCATTTTGATCCCGTATCGTGAAAAATTGTCTCTCAGCGTGCGATAAAAACTCGATAGGAAGAATATAAACGGGTTAACGTGAAAAAAGAAAGGAATTTCCGAAGGAAGAAGTAAATAATAGTCGTATCATTGAATTTTAACATGAAATTTTTCAGCAATTTGATATAGAAAATATAAATAAATTCTCAGTGAGCCGCAGTACCTAACGATCTACGGTGAATTTAAAGCGGAAATGTCGCAAATGCCTGCGGGATACTGTGAAAATCACACGGCCCCCGCAGCTGCTCGTTGAAAGTCGTGGAAGCAAGATGGGAATGACAAGAACTCGCGAGCAAGCACCTAACGGAGTTTTCAGGCGTCGCGCTTCTTACAGGCAACAAAACCAGGAAATCGCATTGCCATTGGCTACGGACTTAAAAAGTCTCGTAACCAGCTTATCGGGTTGCGAACTTTCAGAAATTTTCGGGCATGAAGGAAATTGGCTGAACGGTAAATTTTCACGAGAATGAAGGTGGAATCTTATTCCCTATCATGTTAGACGTATCTTGAAAATGACTGTGATTAGAGAGCATTCCTTGAAAATTTTGGAGGAATTTTCTTTCATGAAAGAAGATTCGCAGTCCCGTAAAAATTACTTTTCGCAAAGATTGCGTTTATTTTTTCTACTGCTTTTATGGAAAATCGATATTTAAATTAATTGATGGCGTATTATGCATGCATATTCCAAGGGATATAATTTTTATTTAAGAATAATTTATAGCTATTAAAGATTATTGAAGTTCTCAGAGAGAAACCTAAGACATTTTTATATCTTTTAGAGCTTTTTTTGATTTCCTATTTATCGTTTATCATTTTTTATATCATAGATACATGATATTTATTATTTCAATAACTTAAATTAATTAATTCTAAATTAATAATTCAAGATGATTTTATTTTAATAAGACTCTAAACGAGAGTCTGATTTCCTCATAAACTTTCGCCGAAACATTAAATCTTCACGCTAAAGATATCCGCGTTACTCTCTTGAAAGCATAGATGCGATAAAACACGTTCTATAATGCAATCTACTGCCATCCATATGAATTCAAAGTGAATGTCGGCGCGCAGATTTGTTCCAGGATCAAAAGCGTCAGCACATTTTCAATGAAAAAACTATTTACGCAAAGAAAGTGACTTTTTACTCTTTTTTTTTATCACTGCTGTCACCGTTTTTTCTTTCTTTCTCTCTCTTTCTCTCACACTTTGTTTCTCTATGTTTGTTTCTTCGTTGTGTTGTCAGGTAGTGAGAGTGCAATTGAAGGCAAATGCAATTCCCGATATTAGATTCGCCATTCGCTCTCTATTCGGATTCTGTGCCTTTTCTTCTCGTATTCCTTTTGTATTGAATACCATTCACCGAGTTTGGCCGGTGAATTATTGGCAATGTTTTCTGCATGACTTTGCGAGAAGCATCAACGATCAATCCATTAATACCATGTATAATAATCGCGCAGCTTCATGATCTTTAGTTCCACTAACTAAAAAAGCTCCGGTCCGCTGAAGTTTAAAAAATACAATTAAAACTTGTTTTCATGAAATGTAATCGTAAGTCGAAGTAATATATCTAATTCTTCCAATAAAAATTTTAAGATATCGAATATTAAGATGCTTAAAAGAAAATTCGTAAAACGCTTAAAATAATAGACAGCTTGATTTCTGCATACACATAATTATATAATAGGTACACATAATTAATTTAATGATATTTACAAATTCTATTTAAATATAAAATATTTGATTGGAATAAAAAATTCATAACGTTACAAACGCCAAAATTGAAGCAACTATAACTTCGTTAAAAATAAAAGAAGATGTACCTAGTTTTTCTAGATAAAAAAAAATTTATATCTAATTCTAAAAAGAGGATTTAAATTTAAAAAAAAGATTTTTCAGCTTATCTCTACTTTCCAAAGGTTGCAAAACAAATTTACAAAAATTTTTAATTTTCTAATATGAAAGTTTAAGTTTTTTCCTACAAAATTGTTTTTCAAGAACATTATAAAATATAAATTTTTTTGTTATTGAGTTATCGTGGATTAAAGGGAACATTTGATTTTGATTGCTCATAATTCTGTTAAAAATCATTGTACTATGATTAAAAATATAGATTTTCTTTAACTCTAACTTCTTAAACTCTACGATCATTACTCTATCGACATAATTGTCATTTAAAAAAAAACATATAAACATGATCCAAATGAACTAGTGCTACAAACTTTTGTTGCGACCCAATAATTTGTTACAAGATATTTTGCGAAAGTTTAAAATAAATTTAATGCGCATACAAAAATCTCCAAACATGCGTAATAGTTGAAGGAAAACTTGATCGTGAGTATCGCGGTGTACCATGATGTATATATGTGACGACCCGTTACCTATTGCGAAATCTATCGGCGCTAATGGATATATCTACATATACAGCATGTGGATATGCATCGTCGATTAATACGGTTCTATAAGCCATTTTTATCGTAAGCTGTATGTCCCTATAGAAGCTTCCGGATCGATTTAACGATACCAAAATGACAGTTTTCGAATATTCCATTAACCGTGAGTTTCCGGAACAACCGCAGTACCGGAGCAAGCACTGAAAAGTTGTCCATCATACATGTCTATTGACGTTCCTGTCACTGCGATGATTACAAACATTTTAGTCAGATGCTAAATAAATAGTAATTAGCTAAATAATAACTAATCTCTAATCTAAATAAATAACAATGTTAGCTAAATAGAATGATTATTAGCTAAACAACAATTCATATATCTGAGTAGTATCACATTGCTATTTTTATCATGGCGGAAAATGTTACATGATTTAATACAATCAATAGATAATATCCGTAATTTTGCAAAACTTAAAATTTTTTATTATTTTTATATATATTTTCTATATTAAATTTACAATGTCAAATTGTACTCAATTTGAATTATTTTTAATCATTTTATTTACAGATTTTTAATATGTCATTCAACATTATTATGATCGTTTCGAAGATGCGAATAAGCATCAAAAATTTGTTAAATTGCTAATCAATTTAACTCGTGATATTACTGCGGTAATTATTTGGTTAGCGTTTCAAGACCGAAAAATTATTTCAGCGCGCGTTTCTAGGAATTACATACGTGATATATAAATTCACACAAGAATCATACAAGCATTTAAGATCTAGCTAGATCGTGTAAGACCGCTTTGATTTCTATAGTTTATGTTATCACATATACGGTCCTATAATATATTATATTGTTTAATCATTTTAATAGGTCGCTTCGATTCTTACTCAATATATCATTACTTTAATTAAAACAATGAAATTAAACAATTTGATTTAACTGATCAAAATAATATATTACATTTGACTGAAATTTGGTTTGTTATTTACTTACTTTTTTGTTTAATAATTTACTTTAAGTGCATACATCGATATAAACATTGTTTACTTTGAAATCATTACAAAAATGATTGATTAATCATAAGACTGATTTATATTTTTTTTATATCTTTTTTTATATTTTTTTTATATTTTTATATTTTTTTTACACACATAAAAGATAAAAATGATATTTAACGGGGCAAAACCTCAGGAAAATATTATATGTATAAACATAAACCAATCTGTTTTCAAAGTACGAAAGAGAGAAGCGAACATACATATCATGCGATCATATTGTATATATCGCTTTGATTCTTTCATATCTACTTTTCAATCAATTATATGTGTTTATAAGGAAAATAATTCACACACGCTGAAAGATATCAAAGACGACATGAAATTGCTGAAATTGATGTTTCACGTCTCATACAAATATCCACAATCATATCGATCTACTTTCAATTACGCATTCCAACCTAATGTCGCTTCCATACGAAGCCTAGATATCACGCGATCATCATTACATGGCGTCTACCGTTAACGGCTGTGTTTCATATGACCTAATATACAGAAAGGACGGTACGTTTAGACAGTTACGGTACGTACAGACAGTTATATAGACATCGTCAAATGCAACGCGTACGCTATCTTTATTGCAATACAAAAGATTATCGTTTGCGATAATATCTTCAAGAATCATAATCTTCAAGAATCGCGAACATTTAAATAAAGAGGTAGTTAGTTATGATAGTAGACGATGGAAATATGAAAAGACTTAAAGACAGCAATGAACAATGGTAGATTTAAGTGGACTTCATTCAAGTATTTAGTTTTCTTCACCAAAAACACATTCTGGTATGTATATATAATATCCTAACCAGTTTATAATGGAAATAATAATCGTAATATATGTCGTAAGAATCTATATATTAAATTTAAATATATTAAATTATATTTAAATATATTAAATGTAAATATATGTTTAATT
>NW_017259520.1:238778-251479 GCF_001594045.1 Atta colombica | reverse complement strand
ACATAATTTATATATATAATTTATTTATTAAGGAAGGGAATTAAGGAAATAAACACACACACACACACACACACACACACACAAATCGGAAAAGATTTTGATTTTGATTTTAAAAAGAAAGAAGAATTTTTCCTTAATAAATAAATTATATATTCAGAAAAGAATTTTTATTATAAACATTGTATATATTAACTTTAACCTTCCGATTGCTCTCTATACATATATACAATTAATATACAATTAATAAAAAAATAAAAATCTAAAATTAACTTGTTCAAAATCACGTTGATATGAAAATATTCTCTTCTATTTCCAGTAATATTACTGCTAAAAATCAAAATAAAAATATAAACTAAATCAAAGTTATAATTGAATTACGATTTCGACTTTTTTTAGAAAATGTCAGAATTGTTTATAAAGAGACATTAATTTTTAAAAACATTTAAAAACATTTAAACATTTAAAAGACATTAATTTTGCAAAATGATGGTTTGCTCAATTTAACCGAGTTCGAGGTCGAATTATATCTCAGTTTTTTTATTACATATTAGTCTGACATTTGCCTATTCTCTTTACAGTGCGTCCGCTGAAAATGGATTTGGAGGGAGTGGTCGGTCACGTCGTGCAGGGTACGAAAATTTTATTACAATGTAAGGTACAGGCCGCACGACCCGCTGCTAATATAACATGGAAAAATGGAACGCACTTTTTAAGTGAGAGCAATGAGAGATTTGAAATGTTCGAAACAAAAATACACGAAAATGTGAGTATTAATTTTCCAAATTTATTGAATTATACATAATTAATGAAGTTAGAAGATGTGATTTAAATAAATATTAATTAAGCACTCTTCAATTTGTACTATATAATTTATGGACAATTTTTTACGTTTATTTTTTACTTAAAAAAAGTCTTGAATATATAAAATACTGAAAGTGTTTTCTCATAGAAAAAAGGTGATTTATTCCGTATAAATAATAAAATATATAGAAATTATTTTCTTACAACAATAATAATTTTTATAAAGAGAAAAAGTGAATAAAAATACAAAATTCAATGTAACAAATTTTAACTTTTTTGATCTATCATTTTTAATTTCTGAAAAACTTTAGATTCATTATCAATGATCCAAATAATATATGTATAAATATCAATAAAAATCCACCTAGTAGAAAAAAAACAAATATACTCCTGTAAAGGTTAAGAGTTAAAGTATGGCAAAATTATTTTTTTTTTATAGAGAAAGAATAATTTTCACTAAAAAGATCTTTCTATTCGCCAAACGCATTTATCATTGGATAACGTGTACGGAATTTCTGATATATAATAGTTTCTTAATAAGCTTGAATTTTGCATCGACCTCACTATTTGCATAAATAGATCTAAATAAATGTACAGGATGAGTAGGTTTCGTGGTACGCGACAATAAATGAGAGAAGCGCTTCACAAAAGTTTTGATTCGCTTACTAGGCGAAAGCGTACAGACTCGCAAGTGTCATAATAAACTTCGAGAAACTACGTACCAGGAAATTCTAAACCAATCGGTACAGCACCTATCGTATATTTTAATTCCCATTTAACGTTTTTGCGGAGCAACAAATTTTCGTGTTCATCCTGGAAAAAGTGGCAGAGTCGAAACGAATTTAGACTCTAGAAAGTTCGACAGTTTTATCGATCGATGTACTTTTCGAGGTTTCTTTTTGAATTATACAGTTTTTAAGACGATTTAGATGTGTCAAAAGCGGAATTTCGCGAATAAAAAAGCCGTAACTACCTGCGACTTATCCTTCTATTGTTTTGTAGGGATGAAAGAGGTTATATTTTCAACTCTTTATAAAAACTACTGGCGATCGTATAATGAAAAAATACTAACAAAAATGTAAAGAAATTTAAATTCCAATGGCTCTCAATTAAAAAACATTTTTAATGAAATTTTGATTGTGGAATAGTTAAAGATGTATTATATCTATTTTTACAAATGATTAATATTTATATTTTAAATAAACTATATAAATATGAAAATTGTTACAATAATCTATTTTTTTTTATAATAATACGTTTTTATTTATCTTATTGTTATTGTTATTGTTATTTTTATTGTTGTACATTAAAATCAAAAAACAGATTTCAATTTTTTGTATGTAAATACTTTAAGTATTCAAAATGATTTATGTAAAGTTTTATTATGATTCAGAGATTAGTTACAAAGATTTAGAAAAAATAAATATTTTGAAAAAATAAATTTTATTTACAAAATTAATCTTTACATCTCAATGTAATTTTACATAAATCATCTTGAATACTTAAAATACTTGTCCAAAAAATTGAGATTTTTATCATTATTTTTCAATACCTTCCCATACATTTCTATTAGAACATAGATTTATAAAAAAATCTATTTCTTACTGAAATAACTTATGATCCAGATGATAAATTGTCGGTAAATTTTTTGTATTACTTTTAAATATAAAATCTAGTGATCTCTCTAGAAATTGTAATTTTTTCAGAACTTTTTCATTATTTTAAATTTTATGTTGTAATATGTCTTTAAATATAATACAACAAAATAAAAAATGACAACATCAAAAAATCGTCATTTACTTTCAAGTCACATGGCTTTGTTTTAGTCTTGACTTGTAAAAAATCAATTTCATGCTCGAACGAGTGGTTGCACGGCAGCATCGAAAAATCATTAGACTCCTCTACATATCATGTTGTTGCGCTATCGCGTATATGTATATGCATGTAGAAGTCGTAGGCGTCACGCAGCTATCATAAATCCATTACGAAAGCATCTGAAGCTATAAAGTTACGTGCACGCAAAATGACTGCATACGAGACCACTCGCACCTACGTATAATTAGTGCAAAAAAATGACGTCACGATTAAAAATCATAAAGTAGATAAAACGACATTCCGTCTCTATAACAAAAGATTCTTTCTGTACAGAAAAATTTGTCTTACTTAAAATAAAGACATCTATCAACTGAATCTTTTTATTATTCTTCTCTCTTTGCATCAATATATTCACGAATTGTCACTAACAATATTATAAAATATTAAATAATCCAGTTCCACTAATATAAGATTAACTTTAATCTTCTTAAAGTTCAATTTACTCTTTATTTTTTCTAAAAATCAGAAAAAATAAACAGTAAATTAAACAGAGGTTAATCTTACATTAATGGAACTGGACCTTAATCGATGAAATGTTAAAATCAATACTAAAAATTCCTATTTTAGTTGTACCATAATTTATATCGAGCGATAACTTTTTATTATTTTGTGTGCAAACTTAACATTACGCACTGCAATATTTTCACAAATATAAAAATATATTTGTTTGAATAATTTTAATATGAAAATAAATATATTCGAATAATATGGAATAGCAAGATAACGCATGCACGACGAATTTAATTTATTTTGCGGTGTTAATTAACGATGTTTGAAGAAGAACTATCACCGTTGCATCTCGGCGCATCGGCAAAGTTAACGAATCGTTGTTAATTAATCGTCAATTCGTATAATTGCGATTATCAATATATATTTCTAACATTTGCAATTCCATATGATTGGGATATTATAATTGTTTATCAAGTAGACCTGATTACGGAACGAGCGACGATACTGAATCTGTTCAGAACATTGTATATAATAGCAAGTACCTAGCGACAAGCAATTACATGCCACGAATTCCTGCAGCCAATATGAGCGTCACGTCATAACAGGATTAAGAGCATCACATTTTTAAGCTCGAGTATACCCTTTCGTGCGAAGTAGGATATTACAAGCTTAGTAAAAGGATGGCTTTACAACAATTTTTGCGATAAGCATTATTTTCATGTTTCTCTGTACGCTTTTGCGGATTCTCCTAATAAATTGACGCTTAAAAAAAAACTTAATTTTATTTTTATAGGAATATACATTTTATTTTTATAGAGATATATCTTTTCTTTTTAATTCTCATATATAATTTTATCATAATAATAGAATTAATTAAAAATTTTACAAGAATAAATCGAATGTGTTTTTTTCAATTATTTAATAATAATAATTTAATGAACTGGTAGATAATTTAGGTACTTATTTTTAAATAATCATAAAATATTTGTTCTACATAATTAGATCTCATTTTTTGCTATTAAGTGAAAACATTTTAAATTAAATGTTCAAAAATTTATTTTTGAAGTATAATGTTTAATTTACTGAAAATAACAATTTTATACAGAAGAAATGAGAATAAATTCAAGGAATAATTATACAACAAATAATACATTAATTTTTATTAATATAAATTTATTATATATAAAATTTCTTTTTATTGATATAAATCGAAATATCATTAAAATTATTTTAAATTAAAATAATTGCTATTGAGTGAGTATAAATTTAGCTTTTATAATCATTTATTGTTTGTATTGTGATGTTTTAAATCAAAATATATCTACGTAATACTGATAAAACACAATTATTTGAAAGAAAGAATTGATTACCTTTACCACGAATATATAACAAGATATACGTTTACAAATATCGACTTGTTAGTGCTTTTTCAATTACGCTGTGTAATTACAGAATTATTAAAGTTACACGGAGCTTCAAATGGACGCTTACAGTATTGCATTACTTTTATTTTTCGCCAACTGGAAATTGATACAGAAATTCATTTTTTGATGAATCAGGAATGTTCGACAGCGATTAAAACATATCATAGAAATATGATAACGTGAATATTTTCAATATACGACGCAAGTTAATTAAAATCTATCAAAACAGATAAACACTAATTGAATCGCTTCTATTTTTTGCATTTTGCTCTCTATTTTTTTCAGTTTAAAGAATTAAATTTTTTTTAATTAATCTCTAAATTAATCTAAATATAATCGCGTTTTTTATTATTTATATTTTTTATTGCATATATGTCATCATTTTTATTACTTTAAAATAAAACAATTTATAAATGATGATTTAAGTTATATCGAAAAAGAGAATAATAAGAAAATAATAGAACCACGTGAATAATACACACTCATTTTTATAGATAAAATACTGCTTAAGCATTTGATACTCAACAAATTTAGCGATATAAATATTCAAATTTAAATATTTTTCCATTAATCTCTTCTTTGTTTATAGGAGGATGGTACATTCGAGACAATAAGTTATCTCGCATTTACAGCCTCGGTATATGACAACGGCAAGACGTTTAAGTGTTACGCCGAAAATTCGGTTACTCGTACCGAAGATCTAAAACCAATGAAGGAAGCAACAACGATTGAAGTGTTATGTAAGTATATTACAGTTGAGATGAGTTAGTGATTATTGACATTCTTTTGCAACAATAGTATTTTGTGGCTTTATCGGTATGATAAATTTGATTTTAATTTTTTTTTAATTATATATTCTTTTATTCACTTATCTCAAGTATCTTCAGATATTAATATTTTTTAAGAAAAAGTATATATGTATAATTATTTTAACTATATATGTATATATCTTTTTAAACAAATAATCACAAAGAGATTGAAATCAAAATTGTCATACCGAATCGAATTGGGATTGGATTGATTCAGAAAAGATGAAATTCAATTTTATCTAAGCAAACATTCAGTAATCTCACAAGCAAGTTGGATCAAATAATAACTAATTCTATTCATTTTATAAATAATAACAAGAGCAATATAAATCCGTCATTTTTAATAGTTACAATTACGGTTAATAACATTAAAATAGCGACTGCTGCAACAAGATTGCGTTGTAACTCAAAATTCACACATTTCCGTACCAGCGAGCATATTCTGCATCTACGAGAAACTGTGAGTTACAAGAGCGGTTATTAACATTTGCATACACTTAGTCCTTATGAACCAAATCCTTTAAATAAATAACTCTACACATACCTGTCCGTTATTCATCAGTATAATGCTATGTAAATTGACGTAACTTGGAAATGCCAGCAATCAGTAAAATCTTAACTTGTTATCGAATTCAAAAACTCGTTCCTAATTCTACAATTAAATGTGACATGTAAAATTTACATACGATCGCGATGAGGAAAAGCTGAGATTGAGATTTTAAAAAACCTGTTATTCTACGTTTTAATTAAAACATTATAATAATAAGATTGGATTTATTCCTGTTAATTGCAAAAGATTTCCAGCCATTTATGCTTCTACACATAAAAATGACAACTTTCGGAAAATAGATCGGAGTAGGAGAATAAACTTAATAATTTTCAAAAAGGAATAAAAATATAATTGAAAATCTTGCAAACTTTTCAATTTACGCTGCAGAAATAAAAGCAAATATGTTCAGAAGAAATGATTGAAAATTTTGAAATAATGAAAGTTAAAATTTTTATTCCAGAATATTTTCCGTTTGAGCATCTAATAAACATTTATCTTGCTCTTTTTGAAAGATTGACTCGCACAAGTCGCACAACGTTTATACGATTTTCCAGTCGCATGCTTCAGTAGATCAACGTCAATATGCTATAGCTGGATAACTTTTCCTTATATATTTGTAGATGCTTTCACAATATTCTTCACAATTTTCTTCTAATGGAATAATATAATTTTCACAAATGAAATTTTCATGTTGTCCGAACATTAAAAAAATGTGAAAGCTTTCTACATACTTGAAAATGAAAATATATTCACAATTATAAAAAAGATTATTCAATCACAATTTAAAAAAAATTAAATTAATTATTTTACATCATACACAACTAATTAAAAAATTTCTCTTCTTTCTGATTCATTATAGATTATCTTTTTTTAAGAATGTCAATTATTATAGATTTATGACTCGTTTAACTCTAAAATCATCAGCAGTGCAGTTACAACTTTTTTCAAGAACGTGATGTCTTGATTACGTGAGCATGGAAACAGATAAAAAGAGATGAACGATTGTGCATCTCCCTGATGTTTCCAGTTACAGTGTAGAAGCGGAGAAACTTTCGTTTTGTTGCCAGAATGGGGACTACCCATGGATTGGAAACGAGAAACTCCAGACATCAAGTTTGGCACGTTTCCAACTCTCTTGCATCGTGACAGCAACTCTCGCATCTACGTATTTACGAGAATTTTGTTTTATACTCCCTCCGTATTTTCTAGGACCTGTTAAGTGCATAATATTGTGACCCGAGCGGATCTAAATTTTATATTCAATTTAAGTTTAGCGCTATCCATCTTGGAACAAAAGGCAATCATGAAGATAGAAAAATCTTTACGGTTTCAGAAGAAAGAAGAGAAATTTTTATTTTACAAAAAAAGCGAATACATTAAAAGTACATGAATCTTAAAATAAGATAAGATTTTAAGAAATATTAACTTGTCATTTTGAATTTATTCTATACTAATAATATAATAATAATAATATTATATGAATATATTATTTTAATCTTTTTTTTTAAACATTTCTTCAATATTCTTCATATCTTCAATATTAACTTGACAAAAATCAAGAAAATTAATATATGCTGACATAAAAGAATTTTTATCAAATTTATTAATGTTTAAAAAAGATAATAGTTATCTTTTAATAAATAATTTTAATTTTGCGATTATTACATTCTCCTTTCTTCATTAGAATTTTCACTGATAAATGTTCTATGCGATTACATCTAAACCACATCTTGCACATTAATTTTCATTGTTTGTAACATTGATTGTTTTATGCTTTAGATCCGCCAATAATTAAAATGAAGCCAAACAACATAACTGTTAACGAGACAGACGACTTTTTAATATTCTGCGATTATGAGGCAAATCCGGCTACGCTACTAAAGGTGACGTGGTAAGTGGCCATTATCACGTAAAGATACATACTAGCTTGAATGAATCCTTTAGGATAACGATCATTTTCCTGGGAAATAAAGGCTGGTTCTGTTAGATAAATTAGCAACAAAGCTCAAGACATTTTTATTTTATTCATACAACAGAACTAAAAGATATTTTCGTTGCTTTTACATCTTAGAAAATAAAGTTAGTGCTATTTCCTCGTTTTATTTCTCTCTCTAAATCGGGTGATATAGGTTACGAGACGACGATGAATTAGTGTTAAACGAAGAACATTACGATGGTGGAATCACGGAACAAACAGCACTCACAGTGAAAAACGCGACTCCTAGCGACATGGGTTCTTACAAATGCATCCTGGAAAACAACGCCGGTCCAACCATTTCCGAGGCTACTGTACAAGTTTCAGTCTTTTGTACGTATCGTCTTTTATATAAGACAGATAACAGAAGTCAATTGCTGAATGTAATAAAAAGCAGTCGATAAAATCTAAAATCTTTACAATTTTGTGTCCACAAATATGGATTATAAATCTCCCGGTTAGTAATAAATCTAAATCCAACAATCCTATTGTACTTTTGGCAAAATCTTAACTTCTCATTTCTCGCGGCAGTAATTTTTCGTAAAGCGCAGTTAATCTTTTTATTAGAAAACAATAACTTCATTGAAAGCTATGCGATTACATCGGGAATAAAGTTAGAGAGAACTCGGCGCGCGACGTAAACGTACTTTTGAACTCGCGCGAGATTTATATCGCGCGGAAACGACACGGATGTATATATCGTGTTTTATTACATAGATAAGCCGGTGGTGGAAGTGATAATGGATCCGGAAACACCTGTGAATGAGGCGGATCGTCAGAATGTTTCGCTAACGTGCGAGGTCGACGCCGGTAATCCGGCGATACTGACAGCCGTCCGTTGGTATTTGGACGGAGACCTATTGAAAGAACTTCCGGATTGCTCGAGGAATAGCACCGCCATGATGAGCTCCGAGGAATCATTGGCATTCTGTGACATCGACCCCAGCAAATTGCTGCTGGAATCTGTCGGCCGCACCTTCCACGGCAACTATTCCTGCGAAGGGAAAAACGATGCTGGTTGGGGACCGAACTCCCCGAGCACGTCTGTCATAGTTTATTGTAAGTCCTCTTTGTCATCTGTCACTCATTCGTGTTACGCGGTGATAGTACAGAAATTGGTGATGTCTATTACATTTCCAACTATAATACGTATTCCGAATTTTTTATTTTTTTCTATGACAAATAGAAATTATATTAAAAATTTTGATTTTACAATATTTGTTAATAGCAATTTAAAAAAATGATGTTAAATAATTAATGATCCTGAGCTTCTGGAATATATAATAATGTGTTATAAAAACGGTCATTTGTGTTTAATATTAATTACTACAGCAATAATTATTGATTGCGGACTTTATCTTACATATGTACGCGACCAATATAGTTTATCTACAATATCTTATTTAATCAGATTATATTTAGCATGGGATATTAGTTTGTCTCTCCCCTCCCTCTCTCTCTCTCTCTCTCTCTCTCTCTTTCTTTTTTTTTCTTCTTTCTTCGCATCCCTGCATCCCTGAAACATTTCCGCAGATAAGCCCGGCCCGGCGTCGATAACATACGAACCTCGGCAAGTGGTGAAGAAACAAGCATTATCCATCACTTGCTTCGTTTTGGATCCCGGTCGACCGAGGGTGTTAGGCTTCAAGTGGCTGCGCGGCTGGCACCGACTTCCAGACGAGAACGAAGCCACACTCTTCATCGAGTCAGTTAATTTGGAAACCGAGGCGAATTTCACATGTCTGGCTTACAACGAAGCTGGTGATGGAGAACCAGCCACAACGTTTATCGACGTATCTGGTAAGTACATATGTCAATGCGCTTAAAACTTTATCCAGCAATTACTGTGAGTTTCATGGCGACATTTTCGAATTCGATCCAACGGTAACATATTTAAGGATTCAAATAATTTAATTCACTTTGCTTGTTATACATTTGAAACGTATATTTTGATCAAAATTAAATTTAGGAGTTCTAAGAGAAATTCTAGATTATAATTTTAGACACATCATAAGTTAAATTTTCTCTTCATTTCTTTTCAATATTATCTAACGTAACCTACATATATTATAACATATGTCTATCATTTATAAATCTGTGACGTAATGTTAAGATTTTATATTAAACTGATCTCTTCTATTCCAGTAAATGATATAATAGATTGTCCGACATTTCTCATAATTATTGAGTGGCAAATCCTATTATGTTTAATCGAGAGTTATCGCTTCTCATTAGTGGCCCCGACATTTATTAAGAAACTCCATTCGTATCGCGGCTACGTCTATAACGCGCCTAACGTGAGCATCATGTGTTGGGTCGAATGCGCTCCGATCTGCACTATTTCCTGGCTGAGAGATGACATTCCCATGAACTTCACGAAAACGAATCGATACTACGTGTCGAACGTTTATCATCCGCCTGACCCAAGGACCGACGACTTCGAGAGCATCCAATCGACTCTCATATGGAATCTGACGGTCTGGCCGAACGGTCAGCTCGACCGTGCTGAGGATAACGTCAAATTTACCTGCAAGAGCAGCAGCAACGGAATCGGTCCGGGCGTGGAGAGTTTTACCCATTTTCATGTCGAGTGTATGTTTCATTCGAATCTTTCTTTTTGGCGCGATGATATCTCTACTTGCTTACATTTCATTTTATAACGGTCCATTTATTTAGCGAGATTGTGAAAAGAACAAACTTTTTTGTTCCACGCACTGTACAAAAGAGAATTTCCTGTTGATGTTAAACTTAATGTTAAACAAATATATAAGACATTTTAACATCATTTAATTTTTAATGTTTATTGTAAAATATGTACAAGAATTTCTGTAAAATTGTCTTTCAAGTATATACTCGTAAAAACATTTTTAAATTAAGAGAACAAAATGAATCTCAAATAAGAGTTTATTTTTAAATTCGTGTAGACTTTTATATTTTCGTATTTTTTTGTATTGATATAAATGACTAAAATTGATTTTTTATTTAAGTTCCCCCAGAGGATATTACAATATCAAAGAAGATAATCAATGTGATAGTGGATACGGTACCAGAAACCGTTGAGTGCAATGCGAAAGCGCGACCAAAACCAAACTTCCGGTGGTATCGCGAAGGATCCACTGATATCATTATGGAAGGTCACGTGTTTGACTTGAAAATGTCAATACCACGGCGCAGTAGTGGCACTTACTATTGCGAGGCATGGAATCGTCACGGCTCCTTGAATATCTCATTTATTATGAATGTGCAATGTACGTTCCATTACGTCTTTAGACTTTTAAATAAATAATCAAAAAACTTTAAATTTCTACATTTGTTAAGTTATAAAAAGACATATGTATGGATAACATGAAATTAATCTTACAATTGTTTTTTATTTTTTTGCTGTTCTAAATAGTTTTAAATACAAAGAAAGAATTAAATATTTCTTCCAAATTTTATTTTTATATTTCGACTTGTTCTTTTATTTTGATATAAAATTTAATATTTTTACACTCGTTTTTCTCAAAATATCATTGTTAATAAAAGAAATTCCTAAAAAATAATTTTTCTACGTGCTTTTGGCATCTAACAGCGTCATATTTTTTACGCAGTTAAACCAGAATGTCACATAGAAAAAGAACGATTTGAGGGCCAGGATTATGTCGTTTGCTCAGCCATTGCCAATCCGAAACAGACGGATTTCACTTGGTCATTGAAGAACGAAAATGATTCGCTAGAGCAGGTCGCACAAATACGAAACGGAAAAAGTTACATGCTGCTCGATACCTCAGTCACTAACTTCCGGACGTACGTGTGCGTGGCAAACAACACAGTCGGCCATTCCGTAGCGTGTGAACGCGATATACCAGGTTTGGTACAATGAACTTTTCATTGATTCGCTGATCATGTTATATTTACAAAAATAGCAGCAGTACTTTTCGAAACGTTTCAGCCGGGATTATTTAAAAATATTATTGCATTCCGAAATAATTTTTCTATATATTCTTTATATGCAAAAAAATATGTGATGCAAAAAACATGAAAAAATATCAGTGATAGAAAAAATTTTTTGTAATGACTGTGCATACAGTTTATAAGTTTACGTAATATTGGGAATTTGTTATAAAACAAAAAAAAAATAAAGTTTCCACTAAATAGTTTTTTACGCGCATATAATAAAATCAAACATCTATTAATAACATGAATAAAATGTCAATTTTTAAATATCGACAATTGATATAAATTAATATAAATTTCATATAAATATCTTATAATTGCAACTATTTCGTAATGTTAATTTTTTAATGTTAATGTTTTTTTTTTATTATAAACAATAATTATTTAATATTTTTGAGACATAGATTAGTAACATATTTTCATAATTATCTATGTAATCGTTTAACTTATAATGAGAATGATATAACTTTTAATCTGTCAATCACAAATATATTTAGTAGAATTTGTTTACAGCCCACCATGGAGTTAAACGTAAGTTTAACGCCTACATCACTTCAAATTTTACGAATAATATATATATTTTACATATAATTATATATTTATGTGTATGTAATTATCCAATATATATATATATATATATTACAAGAATATATATTTTTTTTAAATAAAATATTTGATTGCCGTTTTAAACGTAATATAAAATATATTGCAATACATACAAGAGTATTATACGCAAAAGAATAAAATTAAAATAAAAATGCTTTAAATTTTGTGTTCTGTCATAACGCGAGCAACAAATTTTTCTATAGACTATTTATATGAATATAAAATGCAATAGATGTCCTTTTCAATTATTTAGCTTGTTTACTATTCTCTATTTC
>NW_017259520.1:223540-238678 GCF_001594045.1 Atta colombica | reverse complement strand
ATGAAGTTGTCATTCATGCATCATAATCCTTACCCCCCCCCCCCCTCTATATATTTTATATATAATAAAATCAATTATTATATGTTACAATTTATCCTGTTACAGGACATATACCTTGGTGGCATCGGTTGGACGGTAATCTGCTACTGATTATTATCGTAATGACGGTGATCATGATACTAGTCCTAATACTGATCTGCGTGGCCATTTATATCGTGTGCCGACGAAAACGCAGTCAATTGAAATGTAAGTTATCTCTAATATATGATCTTTATAACTGCAATTGTTTGCTCATCCCAGCGATTTACATGACGGAGGTAAAATAGGATTTCTTCAAATATTTCGTAATGAACTTATATAACTTATATAATTATAATATATAATTATTTTAATAATTGTGTGAAAATAATACAATCTCTCAATTTTGTCACATGACATAATTTATTACTTTAAAATATTCCAAGCAAGAATCTGCATTACATTTATATCTGAAATATATATTTAAAGCTTTAAAGAAATTCGAAGAAATCCAATTCGGCAGCGTATAAATATTAATTATATTATGATCTAATATGATTAATATACATTACGTATTTTACATCTATATATACATATATCTAAAATGGCCCTAAACGTAAATATTTCAATATCTCTTAAAATATTCGTCATTTTAAATCTATAATTATTACAATTGAAAAATAACGTTATATATAAACGTTATATAATGATATTTCTTCCATATATCCTCACGATATTTTTTTATTCCTGCCAGTAAAACGTGTTGTGGTATAATCTCTATGTTTACATTCTAGTATATTTCGCATTTCTTCGTTAATGTAAAAAGTATTTTCACATGTAGTTAACACACCAATTATCCTTTTGAGTTTTAAAGTTATTAACTAATTACTTGCATTTACACTTTATACTTTCTTTGAGAATTTAATTCAATTTTATATATAAAGCTTCTTAATAGTTATAAATAACGGCTTGAATCACACATAATCGTAAGTATATCAAAATTACTTTAATCACGTGTTGCAAAACATTAAATTGATTTATTAATATAATATTTATATATTTAGAGAACGATTGTATTATTCTGAAAAGCATTTTATTTATTGATAAAGTTTTGTTAACCCAGTGCGTGCAAACAGATGTAGATATATTACACATTGTATTGTACAATATTATATTATCTTATATAATTTATGCTAAGTAGAATAAAAGCATGCTCACTATTTGATATTTCTGTATAAAGTAGTTAAACGACATAAAATTTCCATTTAAATGGAGATAAATATAAACGATTAAGAAGAAACAAGTGCTTCGCTGCTATAATGTTGCCATATTAATTTGTTTTTAGTAATTTCTTTTCATTATAAATATAATTTAAAACAAAAAAATTACAATATCATAAATTATAATATCATTGCAGTATATTAATATTAATTCTTATAAAAAAATGATTTGTAAACATATTGAATATAAAGACCCAGTGTCGTATGAATTAAATGAATGTATAAAATCGAAATAGATTAAATAAGAATACTGTAGAGAATTTTTAATTAATTTTATAATAATACAGAGAAAATAACTAGATAGTTTAATGTTTTAAGTCTACACATTAAAACATTAAACTATTTAGCTATTTTCGTCATATTATTATAAAATCAATATCAAACAATCTCTAAGAAATAAATCACAAATTGTCTAGGAAATAAATCAAATTAATGAACTTTTCCAATTCATAAATTATTTTAAAATTAATGATATTATGTATATGTATTACGTCCGAGCTCCGGATAGGGGCAAGGAGTTGAGGATGAACAGCAAGAATCGAATCTTACCGATTTCGTCGCGGTCAAGCTCTAAATAATCAAAGAGCTGGGAAAAAGACCAATGTAAATCGGGAGGTATTTCGTCTGGCTCTAGATTTACAACGAGTCGAAGGATGAAAAATCTCCCTCGTAGTTAACACTCCGCTGGACTCCGAATGCACTTGTAAGGACGCAAATTGGGTCAGTTTGTGTCCTGTCTTTCAGTTGTGAAACTTAATCCTTGTGACTGAAGAAAGGACTAAGTGCAGACTAACTAGGAATAAATACAGGAAGAATTATTCTAAATTACAATAACAGAGCCGGATTTTTATCTTTATCATAATATAATTATAAAAAAAAACATTAGTAAATTTTTCTTGTGTGTTTACAAACTAGTTAAAAATATATTCTTCGTGTAATGATCGTGCGAACTGTGTACGTGCGTGAGAGTAGAAAGGTTGCAACAAAGAGTTGAAAGAAATAAAAAATCTGAGGAATTAGAGAGAGAGAGAGAGAGAGAGAGAGAGAGAGAGAGAGAGAGTGCGAAAGAGAACTGGGTGAGAGGACGGAGATGTTTTGTAGGGATACTAAAGTTGTAGTAAAAGGACATTTTTCTACGTGAATTACGAGGTCATGGAGAGAAGGAGAGTCTGCTAGCCAGAGGAAGAGAAGGTCATCTAAATTGTGAGCAATGATTAAGCGGGGGAGAACATTTGAAACTCGTGAGAATTGTCCGCAACTTGATCTTTAGGAAAATGTCTTGGCGCCTGTCCTGCGCCTCCAACTGACACTTTTATTATTATTTATTATTTTTTTCCAGTCGCGGTGTCCAAGGAAGGCATCATCGACGTTTTTTTAATCCCGCCGTTCGTGCACTGATTTTTAATTTATCTTGAGTTGACGAGGAGATGCTGGAGCCTTCAATTTGTTATGGGAAAAGAAAAATTTTTATTGAAAAATATTTATTTTTAAGCTGTAATGACTCAATTTATCTGATACTCGTAACTGTCTTTATATTCTGACGAATTCCAGATCTCCATAAAAGAAAAAACAGCGTGGAAGTTCGCTGGACGTAACAGTATAATACTATTCTAATATCTAAAGATAGTATCTCATTGTAAGAATTTTATACTTCATCAGTTTCCAAAGAGACTTTATATGATTGTACAGGCATATTTTCTAGAAAGAAAAAAATATTAATAACTATATTACTTTATACTTATCCAAAATAATGTTTATCATTTTTATTTGATTTTTTGTGCGTATTTGTTTGGACATAACTTTTGTAATTTTTATTTATTGTCTTTCTTTTTTTGTAATTTTCAATTAATTTTATTTATTATTTATTGTGTTTTATATACATCGTTTATTTATTTATTTTAGCTGAAAAAACTTAGTGAGTCAATCCATTTACGTTTTAAAATAAAATTTGTTTAATTTTATTTTTATTTAACATCTTTTGATTTGACTCTCTTTTTTTTTTAATTTTTATTAATATTTTCAAAAATGAAGCTTTGTATCTATTCATTGTTAATGAATATGTAATCCAATAATAAACAGAGAAATTAATCCAAAGCAATGGTTCTCATTAAATCAATGTGCTTTTATTATAAATGAAGCTAATCTTTTTAATTTATAACAAGTTTTCAGTCATTCATTATTTATGATTTTAAATAATTATGGCACACATAAAGATAGGCATTAATTGACGATTATCAATATAATGTGAAGGTCTGACTCGTAAACTAATATAATATTATTCTCTACATATTACTTTACAAATTAAATTTATAATATTCAAATACAATGAAGTTAACAATATTACAGTCAAAGGGAATAATGGAACTTGTTTTCAATGTCTTTTTCATAATCAGTATAATTGCCACTTAAAATTAATCGTTCCATAATAATTGCTGCAAAAAGTACGTTCGCATTCGCTGCGATTGCATTCACGAACATGGTGCAATTTCGTCGTGCGTTTGCAATTAATATTCTTTAAAGTTTTCACAAATAACTTATTCGAAACTCGAAATTAACGCGACAGAAAAAAAGAATTTCTAGACAATCACACAATTCTCAGTCACAATACCGATAATTAGACGTCAGGCACGAGTGAGCATGCTACTCTTTCGTGAAATTAAAAGGGTAAGCCAGAATAAAATTTTCAAAAAAATCGAAATTTTTTTTTACATTTTTCGAAAAATTTCGTCTTAAATACTCCTGAAAGATTTTTATGAAATTCGAAGTATTTCTCGAGTTATGTAAGTTTTAGCGAACGGGCGCATAGTGAGATACAATACGTTTTTAAACTTTAAAAGCATTTTTTTCAAAACAACTTTTTTCAATTAGCGGCGTCTGTAGCTCGAACAATTTTCAACCGATCGGTTTTAGCTTTGAACAGTAGTTTCACAAAATACAAAAAAAACGTATCTTTGCGCGCGGGATTCAATTCGGCAGCAGGATTCTTTTGGTCGCTAATGCGGTTCTCCCTGGTCTTTCTTATGCGGGAGACTCGCTCTCGATGGAATAGCCGATCGTTTCCACTTCCATCCTATCGTCCAAGGGAGTCTCTATCGGCCCTAACGGGGTCATTATTAAAATATGAAGCGATATCATCTGCGTGCCATCCTCCTTATAGGTTACATATTATAAGGATTATCTCACGTTCGAGTTACTAATAGATAATATAATAGATTTCTAAGAATCATCAAAAAATGAGATGATTCTGATGAGAACTAAGTATAATTGAAACGTACCGTTGAAAACTTATCATCGGAAAATTATAATTTGTGATTAATAAATATTATTTAGTATACCTAACTATAGCTCGTTTAATGTATTGATTTGGTATTTATTAATAAATATATACTTTTACAAAACAAAATAAATAGACATTCAAAAATGGAATGGACAGGTTATTATAAAGTCTTTAAAATATCGATTGCCACGCTGTTTTAGTGCTTGAACGTTCATTTACTTCAAATGATACTTGGTTAGTATTTTTAATATATATTTTAGCTATTTAAAAAGTTTCCGCCATACATATTATAGAAAAGGTAATGTTAAATGTATCTTCAGTAACTTTATAATATATATAATATATATAATATATATAAATTTACAAGATAACTTTTACTTTACAAATTTGTTTCGAAAAATACTTATATAAGCTTCATCCATAATTAATAACAGTTGACATTATGGCAACGAGCATGCGTTTATTCAGTAGTTTTCACTAACAAACTGATTTGTTTCTGCTCTACTTTTTAATTTGGACTTGCTAAACAAAACACAGACAGTACTCGGGTGGTCGAACTGGAGGAACGCGAACAGTAAGTACAAACCGCAGTACAAACTGCGTTTTCTATTTTATTGTTTTAATTTTTAAAAAAATCGGTCTTAATTTACTGGCTTTTTAAATTTGCTTGTATATAGACACAATATAATGGAAAAAAGCTATTTGATTTGTAAATGATTGAATGCATTTTTCAGTTTATAAAATATAAATACCTGTCTGTAATTGAGTAAATACCTGCTGTATTGTTGTGCTTGTAAAAACATAGTTTTTATTGAGGTATGGTATTACTGATATTTCTTTATGTATGCATTCTCCATAATTAAGACGCATTTCATCGAATAACTGTAAAAGTATTTTTCAATTTTTTAAATAAATTTCCTCAATCGATAACTTTAGAAAAATTAAAATAATTCATATTTATTAATTACATTATGCAAAAATAATTTAAAAAAGAATAGAAAAATTATACGTATCTTATGTAATATCGCGAAATAAAATCATTACAGTTATTTCCAAACGAAATTTTATATGTAAATGTATAAATCATAATAATAGTACTTTTAATATATTTAATTTTGCAAATAATAATAAATGTAATAAATATAAGTTTTATTTTTTTTTTTGCATAATTAAATATATACCATTATTTAAATTAATTTGATTTAAAAAAATGGCTTGTAAATTCATAAAGTATTCGCAAGAATTCATTAATGTATAAATCAGTACAATGCAAATACGAAGTACAAATCAAACGTTGCACACGTTATTATCGAATTGTACATTCATTGGAATATAATCGTTGTCGAATTACATGTTTACTTTGTTATTTTATTCGTCGGATTTATTCTGATTATTATGATATTATTCCATTCTATCTTATACCAATTTCTCGCTATCCACACTAATAAGATTAATTTCGTACTAAATTGCTACAGTGATCGATGAATGCACAAAAGATAGCTATAGTTGGTCCCATTCGTGCTCGTGTACACGATAGCATGCAAGTTTGTCTCCGATCTGAAATCTCGCTGGAAGTGATCCTCTACACACCTGAATACATATACCTATTGCATAATTTAACGACTACTTCCGGCTTACAATAGTGTAGTGTCAACTTGGTACGAGCAAGGTAGGTAGTTAGTTGTTCACGAGAACGAACGGGATGTTCTACACGACGCTCTTTCACGTGCCGCAGTTACGGTTGTAACTTCCTGCATAATTCAGCAAAGAGAGCTTGTAATTGTTAATACGCTTGTGTAATGACCATGCAACGTTGCCAGGGATATCTTCGGTGTTGAGGTAGGTGAAGGGTTGCATGGATTAGAGTAAGCATTTCCAATGAGTTTTCGATCTTGAATGTCATTAGCTAGATGTTTCGACAATTTTGAAACAACATCAAATCACGTTAATTAACAAAACAAATGAGTGGTACAATTGCAATTTATAATCAGTGCATACAAAATGTGTGATATAATTAAAATCCGATTGTGTAAAAAATTTCTTTTGCAACTATATACGAAGAAAATTAATTAATTAAAATTAATTTTTTCTATCCATCTATAGGCTAGTATTCTAAGAGTATATTTTTATATATTGTTTGGAAAATTGTGCTGCAATCTTGCAACAAGTTACGTTACTACAAAGAAGCGCTTGGAAAATATTTTTAAACGCTAACGCTCAAGATCCTCTTTACTATCATATTTTTAGAAAGAATGTATCTGCATTCTTCTCCATATTTCTCTTTCTTTCTTTTTTTCTCACTTTATTGCAAGTGTCATCGCATGCATAACTTTTTTAGTACGTAATAATATGACGATAATCCAAAAGCCGAGTTTACATTTAATTTAGCCCTTTCTCTTATCAATATCGGTTCTACACGAGATATCGTTTTATTTCTGCGAAAGTTTATAAGAAGTTGTTTTTAACAAATGCATAACGGACCGGATGCAGTGTGCACAATAAACATGTATGTCCCTTCCGGTCTTATGCCTTCCAGGCGAAAAGTCCCAGCTTCATTTAAAAAAATAACGTTGCCGCGTGAAAAATTGTTCAATAAAACAAAACATACGTATTTATTCTGCCACTGCGACTGGCTACGACGCGTCGGTGATGTTTTATTGTTGAAGTACCGAATGCAACATTATTCAACAATCATATCTATTCTTCACGTGACGGAGAAATGTCGCGTGACTCGCAATAACAAAAGGTACTGCACTGTACAAATTGTTTCCCTGGCTTTAAACAGGACGTAGAACGATGCACTCATTCCTGCATGGCATTTAAGGACACAGGAGAGAAATCTGTTCACAGTAAATCGTAATTGCACAAGTATAAGGTAGTATACGCAATGCGGGATAAATTTTCTTTGATACTATTAGCATAAACAATTGCTCGATATTGAATCTTGAAAAAACGCAATGAAAATTTTTGGAAAATAATTAAAATATTGTTGAAATAATGATCGTAATTATTGAATAGACTTTGACAATAATAAGAGGCTTCTGGAAAAAAAAAGATCGATTTTCTTCGTATTTCAAATTATTATTTTTTATTGGAAAATATGTATATGAAGATATATTTTGAATATTTATTAGATAAAATTGATAAAATTAATATCATAATAAGAATTTTATTTTAGACCGTACATATGAAAACACAATCAATACGAACTAAAAATTAAATCCCTATATCGGTCGAAGTTGGATCTTTAAATTTATTTACAGTTTTCAACGCATTAACATCTTTCTAATATGATTGAGCATCAAATTAAAAATTGCTTGTTAATTTAATTTAATTTGTAATATTATTACAATAGTTTAATTGCGTTTTTATATATATATATATATATATATATATATACACACATATATACATGCATATATATATAAAATATATATATATATGTATATAATTCACATTGAATTAAATATTAATTATTAAAAACATTAAAGATCCAGTTTCGATTGGTATAGGCATTTAATTTCTAATTCCTATTGATAATATCATATATTACAGTTCAGCCTGCATATGTTAAATTATACGGCTGCGTAAATGGAGCGAACATCAAACTACTGCACGCGTACTCTATTTCATAACGAGCGAACGATAATTATTCCATTTTCTGAATTAGCTCAATTTAACGGCTTAACATATGCATACATATACCTTCCCACTTTAATATTGTCCGATCTCTGGAAATGCACAATTTCGCAATCACATCGTAACTTCTTTCCTTGGCATTCATTTGTCATTGCTCTGTGATAAATCGAACAAGAAATATGCTCACATATGACATCACGATAAGTCCCTTTTGATGGATTACCACCGCACTCATATCAGTGAATTTGAAACACGTACATCGAATCTCGGAAGATATGTCACTGCTGCATGCCATTCGCATTCGACAAATTATTTTCGGACAGACTTAAAAGGTTCTCCAAGCCGATCTGATTTAGTACATACGAGTCATTAAATTAGTTCAAATACAGGCACGTACACGCCGTGCACATCGATAATTATCGTCCATTGAGAGAAGTTCGACCTACGAGCGATGTAACATGGCGCTGCGACAACCTTTAAACGAGGTCTGCAATAAAACTGTAAAATGCTAGAAAAGCTTTAAAACAGCGAGCGAAAAGCAATGGCGTAACCAAAGGTTCCAAAATGAAAAGAGAAAAGAAACAAAAAGAAGCAGAGATAAAAAAATAAAAAAGAAGATAAAGGAGAATAAGAGGACAAGAAAAGAAAAAAAAAGGAAAAAAATAAGTAAGAAATAAAGTATAAAATGACAGGAAAAATAAAAGAATTAAAAGCATTAAAAAGATAGAAGGAAAGAATAGTGACAGAGATCGGCACTGTATAAAATGAATAGTGAAAGGCCTTCTCTTTAAGTTCATCTGCCGGAAGGTTTCGTAAACCTTGGCTACGTCACTGGCGGGAAATATACCAAATGGAAAATGTACGACGAATCGTGCCAGAGCAATCGTAGTTTCCCGCGATGCAATCTTTTATACCTTATGCACGCTTGACGGCGATACTCGACAACGCTTTCCGACCTGTATTCTCGACGACATTTTTCTACCATTCCCTTGAGAATTTTATTTTGCGTCATTCCAAAATTTCGCGTGCTAAAGTTCACGTATGCAATTCCAATGGCAATCCGGATTCGATTTCAAAAGTCACATCAGTTTTTTTTTGCTAATTTTACATTTCGTAAAGATTATGAGAATTAATTTTAATCTTTTTTGGAATACTCTATATACTCTAAGAGAAAAGTTTTTGGTATAATTTGTAACTATAATTTACAAAGTAAAATAATTATTATTTTAAATTATTATTATGGATAGAAGCGTTAGTTTTGTAGTTATTAATTATACCGATATAAAAAATGATTATAAAATATAATCATTTTCGAGAACCAACCATACATTCTTTTTGGTATATAGAATTAAAAATATAATATCAAAAATTAAATATCAAAATTTTTCTTTCAATGCAAAAATATTTATGCTCTTTATAGTTGCATAATTTTTAATAAAATTTCTGCAATTTTTTCAGTTTAATGTTAGTCAACTTTTTAACAATATTCTTGAAATTTAGTGCAGAGATTTACCGCAAAGGTCATCCTAATTTATTCGAGAGAATTTATAATCGGATTAAAAGCGTATTGTTATACTACGCTTCTTACAGCACAATTAATATGACTAGCTTGATTATACTAATTATATTCCGGGGTCATTACACACGCAATATCTAAAGCGTGCACAAGAAGATACAATCACATCTTTTATTTTCCAGATTTATGTAAATAAACTTTTGCTTAATCATCAAAGCTTATTTTAACAAGAATGAATTTATTCATAAGGATTCAATATCGATCAATCGTCTGCCTTGTCAGAATTTTCTTATTTTGCGAGGGGAAAAGAAAGACAAACGCTCTTGTAGAACTACGGCGGAGATTTCTCCAGCAGCAAGATTTATTTCCGTCTTTAGGTCTTCTGATCCCGTCGGAGACACGACATGCCACGCAATGTTCTCCATTTAGATAATGTAATACGGGATATATGATAACTGAATGCAAAAACGTGGTATTGTTTCTTGAAAATAAAATATTACCAAAAGTTAGAGACAAATTTTATTTCATGAATGGATTATTCTGGCACAAAAAAAAATATACGTTCATTTATTAAAATTTTATGGCAATATTTTAGAATATAAAACGATATTGAACTTGTTCCAAAAATTGTTAAAACAACATTATTCATTATTTTGCCAAATGCAATACGCTTGACCACTTGGCAACTGATTTGTCTTTCTATCCACTCTGGCTTATTTGACCTTTGTCTCTCCCGCTCGTGCGGCAGATAACTTCACTCGACAACTCTCCGGTCAAGTAGAGTAATTGAGATCCTTGAATAAATGGGACAACACAATGATTTTCTAATGATAAATTTTGCAGATATCATTTCTCAAAGATTTCCCAATGCACAGAAAGAAAAATAGTTTTACTGAAATATTGAAAAATTTAATTAAATATAGATCTAAAAATAATTTTATTGAACCATTAAAATAGTCATATAAAAAACTCATATAAAAAACAAATAATGAGCAATACTATGAAAAATTTTGGCATTTTAACAACCAGCTTGAACTTTCTACATAACTATTTTGATGGTCCAACAAAAATATTTTTAGATTTGTGACCATTAGAATTGTGTTGAAAGTAAACCATTATATTTTTCCTCCTCTGTTTAAACAATTGTTTTTCTGATTAAGTTCGGGTACTTGAAATTTTTATTTTTGAAACCTTTTTTTGATAGCTAATGCGTTTATGCTGACATTTATAAACTTGTACAACTTGAAATGAAATTGACGAGTTCAAATACTCGATTCAAATATTCGACTCAAAAAAACGATCGTCAAAACGAAGGAGGAAAAATAACAATTCTTTTTTAACATAATCTTAATAATTACACTGTAACTAAATTTTTAGATATTTTAACGAAACTATTCTTTTCATGTTTCTATTTAAGTAAATACTCAATTTCCAATTGAAAAGAAATTTTTAACACAAAAGTATGAATTTATTTTTTTTCGAGAAGATGTAATAAAATGTAACTATATAATACAACCTACGTAATTTGCATTCGTGAAATCGTAGTCAATGATTATGTCATACGGACGAATTATTTCTTTCTGAACGTCCAATTTTTTACGCATTGCACCTATTTTGAAGCCTTGTAGGAATCGCTATAATAGGTGTCTCATTTATCATTATAAGGTCGGCTATAATGGATATCCATCCATCTTCTAATTTTATCACCGAGAACTCACTGCGTCGTCCCATTTACCTGTCCGACTCGATTACTTTATATGACCTCAATCATTATATAGTCCAGACGGTGGACCGCCCAGTCCAACAGTATCTTCGCACTCGGTTCAAAACCCGGCACAGCCGACACCGGCGCCGAGATGGCCCTTGAAGCCGGGCGTACTAGTACACATCAATCGAACTCACAGCCTGCGATCCGGCCTGAGCGTTCGTGCGAACGAGACTAATCTGCAAAACGAGGTGGTGGGCAAACATAACGATGAATCGCTCAGACAGAGGTTCCTCGATGAGACATCGTTGTCATCGATTGGCCGTAACCCAGCTCGAGCGGTATTCCGCCGCGGTAGGAAAGATCAAACCGCGCAGAGAACAACGAGCATGACCAGTCTGAACGAAGACGGTATGCTTGCCCGAGCTAACAAGATAAAAGCCATGTTTGGCGTACAGCTCAAAGAGCAAGCCATCCTACCCGGTATATCCAGAGAAAAGACAGGTAAGGGCAGTAGGAAAGGAGTTGAGCTATTTACTCATGACTTTACCAGGTGTCATCCTATGTTAATCCGTTTGTATTTGCAGCTACTTGCTTACCTAAAAGCCGTCGACTGTGCACAAAACTCTACAAGTTGACACCTTAAAGCTTTTTAAATGTGGGCTATTTAAATGTAATTTCTAATTATAAAGATTATATAATACACTTATGGCAATGTGAGCTAAATATAAGGCTTCATATTAAGAGATGCAAATATTTGTGAATGCAAACGGCTCTTCCGTATCAAAAGTCAATCAAATATACCTCTGATCTACTTCGGGTTCATTATTAGTATTATCCATAATATTAATAATAATGATCGTTCCATTTGTTCATATAAAAGATAATGATGCTTTCGAGGCTGCATTATTAATTTTACAAGTATTTTATCGATACTTTTATTTTCTTTATATTATAGATAGAACACTAGAACTCTCTTTTTCGCTTTCGACAAAACTTAAAATGAGATAGGCAATATGTTTGATATTTGTTCAGCCAGAAAACAGACCTTGTAATTATAAAGGAATGATAATCTAAATTCCCTAATATAAAAAAATTATAATAAATTCGGCAAATAGGGAATTAGCGCTGCAATAAGTGCGCAATTTTAATATTATTGAATTATATGTATCCTAATTTAATTATTGATTGGTAGTATACATGTTTCGGCTAACTTTTTAGCCATCCTCAGTACGTACAGATAATTCCATATGGAAACGTAAACGTTAAGATGTATAAAATTAAGCTACAGTATTCGTATGATTTTCCTTATTTTTAATATCCACAATGTTTCCATGAGAGGTGATCAATCTTCACTTCTTTGAGAAAATGCAATCAGTTGATTAGCTGAAATGGTGCAATCGTGATTAAGCGTTCATCAAACCACTGCCGAAAAAAACGTCAATCATAATATAAATAATTAGTTTGATAAAATTAGTCTGATGAGAATAATTAACTGATTATTTATATCATTGACGTGGTATTGGCAGTGGTTTGATGGAAACGCTTAATCAGAGTTGCACCATCCAATTAGTCAACTGGTTGTGTTTTCTCAAAGAAATGAAGATTGACCACCTCTCATGGAAACATTGCGGATATTAAAAATAAGAAAAATCATGCGAGTACTGTAGCTTAATTTTATATAGCTCAATTCTTATAATTCCACATGGAATTATCTGTACGTACTGAGAAGATAGCTAAAAAGTTAGCTGAAACATGTATACTACAAATCAATAATTAAATTAGAATACATACAAATTCAATAATATTGAAATTGATTGCGCACGTATTACAGCGCTAATTCCCTATTTGCCGAATTTATTATAATTTTCTTATAATTATATGTATGAATGATTTTATCTAATTATATCTCGCCAATACTTTAGAGTATTAATTTCACTGCACATTAGTTGAACTTCATTTCGCGTTACTTTCTGTATACACGAGATAATAAATGATCTCGTAAATGATTTATTAAGATGTATGTATGAATACACAACAAGTATGAATTTGAAAAGCCTATCTACAGATTTTTTTTCTCTTCAACTGTCGTCATAGGTAATAATAGACCTTATTGTTTTACCATTGCTTGACTTTTCCTTCACAACTTTTTACGCGCTTTTACGTTAACGTTATGTTAACATTTTAATGAAAATATCTGTGTTACTGGAAAATACGTGGTGTGTGTTTCTGCATACATCGCAGGCGATTTTGAAGCCTCATTAAACATACAGCTGCGTATGTAGCATGTAATTAACCCTTTAACTTTTCCACACTGATACCGGCAGGAACTTCATATTTAGCCTTAGTGCCTTGATGTTCATAAATTTTACTATTTATTCTACAAATAAAAAATGAGAAAAAATATAAAATCAAATAAAAGTATAACAAATGAAGTATTCAAAAACAAAATTTTAATACATGCATGTTAAAATTGAATCTATTATGTTAAAAAATAGATATTAATCCGAAAAAAAAACACATTAAATCTCATTTATACTTTTAACAATTTAATGCAAATGTATGCTCACGTACTTTCCATTAGCGCAAAAATGTCAATAATATATTCAGTGACATTTTCAAGCTTCTATGTATTTACTTTCTAAATATGAAAAATATTTTAGCATATATCCATATGGATACAAACATTAAAATAATTTATCATATATTTTCATGTGCTTTAAAAATTATTTATATGATTTTCTCGTGTCTTTGCATTTTGTTGATAATGTAATCATAAACTTTTAATTTAACCATTTATTTAACACACAATTGTTCTAAAAAGAGAAATCATAAATTAAAGTCATAAAAACAAATGTCTCTACATTTCCCAGATGTGTACATATAATTTACAATTTTTATATATGTATCAAATGTTGTACCTTAAATCACAAGAGAAATGTAAAAACAAATTAATTTCAAGAGTATAATTTAAATTTTATTTTAATCTTTTTATCAATGATTGTGTGCTTCTTAATGATTTTAGAATTTAAACATTTTAATGTAAACATTCATTCCATTTATTCTTAATTCATTAATATTCGTGATCATTTACGTTACGTTGCTTAAGTTGTTGCACGAGAAGCTTTATGTATTTATGATCGCTCGTTATTGATTATGTGTTCCTTAGCTGTGACTTACAAGAGAATTGTGCCGCGACAGCGGATGTTGCACGGCGTGGAATCATCCTATGAACCAAATCGTGGTAATATATCTCGTAAGCGAAAAAAACCTGGAGCGGGTACGTATAAAGAAATTCCTATTCAACGTGCATGCTTGCAACTTTATTTGCTCGTATGCTTTGACTTAAAACCCTCCCCAACCTATCCCTTTTTCGCAGATTTCTTTTCTAAAAAATATGTGTTACTTTATGGCTGTACACGCGAATACATATTCATCATCGGGCAAAAAAAGATATACAGAAAACAGAGATAACTCTCATACAAAACATACGTGTGAATGCCACAGTCGTTAGTGTACGCAATAGAGAAATATTTAACTATAAGTGATAACACACATGCCGCACGCAAGAATTCATAGTTCCGCATAAAATATACACAGCAATCAGCCACATAAATTTCACACAACAACTATTAATCATAGATTTTATCGATTTTCTGATATATACCGTAACTATAATTCCGCGCGTTCTTTCTGCGGTATG
>NW_017259520.1:221305-223440 GCF_001594045.1 Atta colombica | reverse complement strand
ATATATATATATATATATATATATTCTCTTATCGTACGCAACAGAAAAATCTCTTTAAGGATTTTCGTAACAACAATTATCAATTATTACACGATATTATTACACCGATATTTCAGATAAACATCATGACCAAAATATTATTTAAAAAAAAATACAAAAAAAGAAATACAAATTAAAATCCCCTAAGAATGAACCGCATATTTCAAAAATTCGGAATTCTAAGACTATAGAAATTACAAATATAATAATGATATATTGCTTAGACTTTGTTAAGTTCATATTTATATTTTGAAATTCAAATCAAACTACAATCTTGTTTGGGGCTTTATCTTGTTACAGTGTTCTATTATTTACAGTGTTCCATCTTTTTTTACTAATAAAACTTCATCATTATTGGATTAAATCGAAACGTGTTGGTGAAACATAGTTCCTATGGATCGTCGGGTTTACCACTGTCGTCAACATTTTAATTCACAATAATTTATACAATGTTGTTAACATTCTCTTTTTGCAATTGCAGATCCCAATCAAGCCGCGAATAACAATCATGTGAACAGCGTGTCGGAAGTTCTTCCCGACTCCGGGACAAAGACGTTCTACGAAAATTTACCTTTCCACGGGATCCAAGCGCCACCTAACAAGGTTAGTATAATGATCATTCGATAAACAAACAAACAATTTTTTCAAATCGCATGAGCTAGACTCGATTTGCAACTGCATATTATCGTGATTATCGGAAAAATAATGACGGCAAATGTGTCAGTCGCAAAAAAAAAAAATCAATGAATGAAACTAAAGGAAGAAAGAGAGAGAGAGAGAGAGAGAGAGAGAGAGAGAGAGAAAATTATTCTTTAAATTAAAATGTAAAAAATATTTCAAATTAAAAATATTACTTAAGTAGCACAGCGCTTACAAAATAAGTACTAAAAGTAAGTACTAAAAAAGCGATTATATGTACTTCTTTAGCGCTTTGGTAACGCTTTGTAAGCGCTGTGTGCTACTTATATGGGCATCTTCAATATTCAGTTGATACTATTGTTCTTTGATTTTCGGCTTGAATAATACTGGCGGAACAGTACAATTCAAGAGAATCGAATTGAACAAGATCGACCTAAAAGGACATCCTCTCGATGCATTTCCATCAGTTAACCAACCAAATTGCGCGAACGGTTCGTCGATTAATGGTATCCCTTTCTGATCAAATACGTTCGAGAAGATAGCAAGTAAAATGCGATGGAAGGTCAAGAGGGTAGATATTAGTACAACCTTTCGACCATACAACTCCTTCGAAGACCCTCAGCACTTAGGAGTACCTCGTTACTCCGACGTATACAGTTCCTCCGTATTGCTTCACTTTGAGTTACCGAACTCAGTTACCGAATACCCTTTTAACCCTTGTAATGGATATAATATAATATTAGTTCTCAGTGACTTTCCGATTCGTCATTTCGCAATTAAGAAACCATAACTGGGCTCTCGAGCTGATGATATTCACCTGCCTTATCGAATTACCGCGCGAATGCATTCATCATCTCTTTCTCGCCCCTTCTCGCCCATTTTAAGAGCGCATCCACCCATTTCGTTGCTTCCTATTATCGTGGTTAATTGATTCGCCGAGCAGACGTTTAAATAATTAATTTCACCATTTCACAACTGACTTCCTTTTCTGTTTGCATTTGAATAATTAGAGTTGAAATTAAGTCTTTTACGTATCAGAAGAGTCATGAAATCTTTCGAGATAATAGACTTTACAAGTCATCTGCAAATTATGCACTTGGAACGATTACAATGAGATATCTAATAGCTAAAACATAGACGCGAATTTCTAGCCGTCTTAAATACATACATATATTTAAAAAATATTATGTAAAATACGAGAGAAAGCGTTTTATTTTGCTGTACTCGCAATTTATTCACATGATCTATTATTATCTAACGTAAGCCTCTTATAAACGTATTCGATTACATCGTATAGATTTTTGTAATGCAAATTTTAACTGTCTCAAGCAACCTCAATGCATCGCATTCCAATTGAATAAATCTATCGTTCTCTTGAATCGTCGAATATTCTATAAAGAATATGTGTGTGTGTGTGTGTGTGTGTGTGTGTGTGTGTGTGTGTGTGTGTGTGTGTG
>NW_017259520.1:216943-221035 GCF_001594045.1 Atta colombica | reverse complement strand
TTTTATATAATATATAATATTATATTTCATGTGTTTATATATTTAAAAAATTTTTAATTTCTGTAGACATGGCTTATGTAAAATTATATCATAATATTCAGATTGAAATAAATTGATGAAAAAATAATGATGACGACTGACAATTTACCGTTATCTTGCAATGATAAACATACAATCATTACTTGTCAATCTAGTTGCAAATTTGAGATTCGAAATTGCACCGCTTTAGCAATAATCGTACAAAACCGATGTTGCTGAAATGCATGTCGAGTGAAACGTTAATTCATTTGGTACATCATCAAAGCGTTTTATTCGTGTGAAATTTTATAACGATACTCTGCACGCAACAAAATAACTACAAATCAAAACCAGAATATTTTTATTAAAATGAACATACATGCTTTTATAAAATGTATTACGTTAACGCAATGATCAGTTTATATTTTTTTCCTCTAACTTTTACATAATTTTTATTAATTACTCAAATATTTTGCACTTCGCACTGGCTGCCTTTATTTATTGCTTGTTACATAATTTCGTGCAATATCTGTAAATTGTGCAATAACATTCTGTCAATTGTCTTACAGATAATTGCAAAACGATAATTTAACAGTTTGATAAAATTGCGGGGATAATTTGCCAATGAGAAGTAATACGAAATTATATTAATTCTTAGCAAGTAAGTGGCTATGTTATTAATTCTTTGCGTTGCCTCGATACATTTTTTGCGAATTCCCAGATACTTTTATTAGCTATAGGAAGTCTCATAGTCCAATCAATATAGCGGAAAAAAAGCACCGTGGTGAACAGGTAATTTAGTGCTGTGCGAGTATAACGAGTATTGCTACTTAGGCAGAAATAAATTCACTGTACGCTTTTTTTATCTTATTCGTGCACTAACGTCTAGAAGAACCGATTATTGCAATGAGTTTCCAATAATTTGTATTTTACGATAAAACTACACGAATAATGACCGCGTGATTTTATTTTCATTGATACAGTGCCGATTAACGTTCATTGTCAGCATTTAATGAAAAAAATAACATTGGCGCCACTTGAATTCTTCATTTGAGAACATAATGAATTTTACTGTGTTTTATTGAATATTCGATGTTTGCTATACAAAAAGTCGCAGTAGATTTGTTTCAATAAATTATTAAATTTGATAAAATTAATTCAGCACCACGGTTATTTTTTATAGATTGGCGAAAAAATACCGGACTTATCTAAACCTATTAAAAATTTAGTCATTTTTTAATTAGAGTTGCATAATACGATAAAAATAGTAACTATAATTTCCCAATCAATCCAGATAGCATATGACATCCACCGGATATATCGTATACTATCTGGAAATGTATTACTCATGAAATGAATTATAAAATATCACAAGTCCTGTAAATAAAATATCACCAGTCCTGTAATTTCTGCTAAATAGATTCTATATATTTACTACTGATATAGTTACGTATAACTTTCTCTGCATTTTAAATTAAACTGTGAATTTTGATTTCTAATAGACTTCTAATAGACTCTAATTTCCAATTGTACTGCACTAATTTTATTTAATCAAAAATATCTACGTACTGTTATAAATGCAAAGCTCATTTTGGTAAGTTCACCAAGCGAAATTAGCCGAATCAGTTTATCCAATTCGCTAGGATTCACAATCGGCGCGCAATCCGAATCAATCAACATATAATTCAATGAGAGGCAATAAGCACTGCTGCTGGCATAGGCTACTCGATAATCAGATAGTGCCAATAGTGGATGACTGTCCTAACGTATCGGCAATTACGCGCCATTTTCCAAGGATTACCATATTATATTTCTGTTAACTGTTAATTACTTCGAATGTAATATTATTGAAGAATTTCAATCACTTTTTAATTATTATCAACAAAGCAAAATTTCGATTGGAAATTATTAAGTAAAGTTATTATGAAGTAAAATTAGAAAAAAAATAGATAATTATACTTCCTCTGTTCAGTCATAACTTAATTTGTATAAATATAATCCAAAAATTTTCTCTCATATAACAAAAATTGGAGAGTTATATTAGAAGTAATCGATATGTCATCAATCTTATTCTAAATATTCCATTATATATTTACGACACAATGTCATTTATCAATCCGTGTTATTACGGTACATAATGTTGTTATAAAATCTATTCGAAATGTCGCTATTAAATATATAACGTTAAAATAACTTCTTCTTAATCATCACAAGGAAGCGATGTAACTGTATCAGTAGTCCTTATCCAAAATGCCAATAGCAATACAGAAATTGACGTAGATTGCCTCCTTATATCCTACGGCAACAAAACATTTCAGCCAATCTGCTATACGAAGTCAACTTCGCTAATTAAATTATCGTGATCATCGAAATGTCGTTACCCCCCGGGGATAAGGGACCGTCGATGGCAATGATGTGCGATAATCGAACGTTAATCAACACAAACAAACCAAATCAAGGCCAAGGGTCTGTGATATATATATGAATGGCCGCTGGCTGCGTTTTGTTTTAGTTGGTTACTCCTAAGTTTGCCCGAGTTTCGGCTTTGCATGGCACGTTGCATTCCATCACGACCTCGCCGTGTTCCTCGCGGCCACCCAGCAGAGCTGTCAGTCTGTGCGATGGCAGTTCCGGTTATGAGTCGACCATGAGCCACCTAGGCCCTCACTACAACATTTACAACGTGCCCAGGAGCAATTCGCCAGTGCTTAAATACAACACCTTGAAACCACGGCGGCGCAAACAGAAGCACTCGCAACAATTCTATTCGTTGCGACTGTGTCGTCGGCATGAAAACATCCGCAGGAAATACGAACTATATGCGATACCGATCTATAAGACGTGCCCGCACAAGAGCGATAGCACAACCACAATCGCGACGATCGTCCGGTCGATGGAGGATGTGCCGTCCTTAACTCTCAGCCAATCGTCGGCATCGATTAGCCTGATGAGCCGATCGGCGCCGTCGACGCCAATACCGCCATCACCGATACCACCAGTACCAGCACCGAGGATGTCCAAAAAAACTGATCCATCCAAACACACCTACCAAAATGTCCCTCCCCCCGTTTTTCCGCCGAAAAACGCTTCGTTGCCTAAGCTTAAGGTTTGTCAACTACTGATCATCTATAATAGGAATTCCCCGCATCTGATGACGCTCATGGACGTTATCATACACGAATTTCTTGATAACCGTCTCTCGATTAATCCTATCGCTATTGGCTCATATTGTCGAATAATTCTTCTCTGATTAATACTCGTCATGCCAATCAGAAAATCGCAAAATTTCGCATTGATTTATAATTTTAAATACATTGTTAAAAATATGTTCGTTCATTCTACATGCTGGAATTTTTTATTACGGCTAGAAATATTTAAATAGAATTGAATAAAGAATATAGATATATATAGGGTGTCCCAAAAATTTTTGCCAATCGCTTTTGTGTAGATACAGGACTAAACTGAGTCGAAAAGTCCTCTACCATTTTGCAATTTTCGCAATAGTTACACAGATGTTAATTACTAAAAATTGCTAAATATTGGTCTTTAATAATTTTTTATTCAAGTACTCATCAATTTTACAGAAAAACTGCAAGAGACAAGAATCATTTATTTTCTTCTCATAGAACTTTAAGAATTTTTTTAGAATTTTTTATTGCATTTTCTTATTTTTATCAACATGAGAAAATACGATATTAAAAAAATTCTGAAAAAATTTTGAAAAAATTCTTAGAACTTTATGAAAAGAAAATAAATGATTTTTGTTTCTTGTATTTTTTTTGTAAAGTTAGTAGTATTTGAGTAAAAAATTATCCAAGACCAATATTTGACCATTTTTAGTAATTAATATCTTATTAACTATTACGAAAATTGTAAAATGATAGAGAACTTTTCGACTCAGTTTAATTCGCTCTATCTATACAAAAGCGATTGGCAAAAACTTTCGGGACATCCTGTATATAGAAACGATGTTGAATTCAATATTTCTAAAAGCTTTGATAGAAGTTTTGACATATATAGAGTTTTCTCAATGCTGCATTTCAAGTATTGCATTGCAATACAATGTTCTTTATA
>NW_017259520.1:207718-216843 GCF_001594045.1 Atta colombica | reverse complement strand
AAAAATTGTCAAAGATATACAATTACCAAAGATTTATTGTGTTAAAAGTAGCGAAACAATTGAGCGATATTGTTGCGTCAAAGACATCTCATATATTTCAATTACTTTAAATTGTAATAGAACTTTTATAAATTAAAATGATTATCCTTTTGGACGGAAGAACTTCGCCGCAAGAACAATAATGAATCGGAAGAAATGCAATGAGGAAACGATAAGTTTTCGTATAAGGAAACGACGACTTTTGCTTGCTCCTTCTGAGTAAGCAAAAGCGACCAAAATTTATTGTGAACACAAACTTGCTTTATATGCATATATATATATATATATATATATATCGATCTTTAATTAATCATCAAATAATATTATTTTATTTATAACTTGTGCTCTCCGGTAAAATTTGAAAACAAAATCTTTTTACCTATTTTAATGTATTTATAATATTTTCCATAATTTTACAACAAGTTAATTACATAATTTGAGCAACAATTAATTATTTAAAATGTAAGGATTTTACTTAATTCATTGAAAGCCTATAGATTTTGCAAATATATAACCATTAGTATCAATTTTTTTATTTTACCGTAATGTCTATGATAGAAAAAAATTCCTCTATATATTTTATACAGATCTCTTCTTATCATCGTATCTTTACAACACTTTAATTGTAATCTAATTTCCTTGAGGCTATGAACTCGTAGCGACCTTACGAGTAGCACTATCGTAGCACTTCAGATTTTCGCATCGAGAACGTAATTGTTCTTGTAACTTTCTTAATCAAACTATTTGTAATTAATCACGAAAGTTTTCATGTACAATCGAAATGGTAGCGTCCAACGAGCGAAGCATCAATCTATCCCCTTTTAAGCACCGAGTAACATTAGCATCTCGCGCCTACTGCATGAATACGATTTACGTGTCCGTAATAGATATAAAACAGCAGCTTCTCGAGCAAGTAGGAGGTAGAGTTGCTGGAAGCCGAGTTATAATCGGAAATCATATTTTCCCTGCTAAGCTGGATCCGGGCATCTATGTAGCGACCGCCCTTGTGCATGTTGGCCGCGCGTCAAGTAAGTTCCCACTGTCACACACGCTTTAACCAATGACACGAGCTCTTTATTGTTTCGATAACTGATAAACTTGAGATATTACTTCGAGGCTTTTCACGACGTGTCCCTTCCCCCATTTTCACTTACAAAATAAAAAAGATCTACGATTCTGCAACAGAAATGTCTTTCTTCACTTATCGATCGACAGCATAAACTTTGCACAATTCCTTTATCATCATGTTGGACATACATACATATACCGTCAAGGAAATTTTTTCGGAAATCGAGCTTATCAAAAATATTCACACTCTATCATACGAACAATAATTTATAAATCCTTTACAAAATACATCTTAAAATATGAGTGCCAGAAAAATTCTATATGTTCTACTATTCCTGACACGTACCGATACGTTTGCAAATTCAATTTCCTACGTAAAATTATCACTGTGTCGGATATAGATACCTCGATAAACATCGTCACGAGGATTTTTTGAAATCGAACGTGCAAAGAATATTCAAAATTCATGAAAATAGTTATTTATAAATCCTTCGTGAGATGTGTCTTAAAATGCATTGTGAACACCAAAAATTCTATTCCACTTTCCTTAAGATATATACACATCGAATTTTCTATAAATCCGTGCACTACATGTATTAATAAATATATCTATTTGACTTTAGATATATGTAATTACACGACAAATCTATATATCCTATATCCCAACTTATACAGCACAGATCATACTAGCAATATTGCAACAACATTACAAATATTGCAGCAAGTTTCTATGCTATATGGGAAGATACGGTGTACTGACTTTTGTCCCTCTCTTTCCTAATATTTATTAAAAAAATCGAGAAGTAATGTCTCTTTGTCCGATTTTCTTATGCACATTACGCGTTAACCATTCGCGTCCCCGAATTGCCTGGTTCCAACTACTAACCATGCCTGTTACAGACCGACAGCCTATACAACTACAAAGAACACTACCAGCAGCAGCATCGGCAGGAGATGCAGCAGTACAGCTACCCCTTACCGAGCAACAGTTCGAACCAACTAACACTGCCACTAACGAGCAGCCTCTACCATTCCTCGATAGTTAGTCCCCTGCAGACCTCCCTCGTTTATACTAACAACAGCCGTCCATCTACCTTGATGCACCATGAAGCTGCAACCACTGGCAATCACTTGTCTACAGTGCATCAGGAGCAGCAGCAGCCGAATTACGGCAATTCCGACGCGAGACAATCATCGACGCGTCGACATGCAATGAATCGGCGAAACGAGCGTAATCGGAAGTACCGGAAGCACGAACGAATGTCGAGCGATCGAAACAAGTCGAAGCAAAGCCGACAAAGGGACGCTCCTTCACGGCGTAACAATACTTCCTTTGTCGATACATCCAACTACGAGACTAGCTTTCGTCAAATCCCGGATCTGGGCGTGCCTGAGACAACGTACAAGATCTCGTATCCGCATTACTACGAGGATGACATCGCGGAGTGCTCCACCGACTATCACAGACCAAATCCGAAGGCGCATCAGCAACAGCAGCAACAGCCGCCGTGGGAGCATCAATCGAATCGCTGTACTGGCAATAACACGCCCCAATTCGCAGCGGACGCGGGCGACGCGAAAAATCGCAACAAAACGTCGAAAACGAGACTCAACGACACCCGCAGCATACCGTCCGCGCCCACGATAATGCAGTACGCCGAGTTTCACTTCCGGGATGTCGGTCAGGAGATCGATGTCTAAAGGTTAGTAATCCCAAATCCTGCTGATACACAACGGCACGTCGGATGTGCTTTCGAAGAACGCGGATAATTTTTTTCTGAGGAATGCCGCGGCAATTTGTTTAAGGCCCCCGAAGCTTTACTACGTATTCTTAAAGGTAATGCATTTGTGCGTGCCAAACGCAGATTTCTTTAAGATATTCCTGAGTATGTCGTATTCGAAGGTAAGAAAACTATATATTTATTTCCTTTTTTGTTTTCTCTTCTATTCCACTTACTTTGCCATATCTCTTCTTGTATTATTCTAACATCTTTTTTATTTTCTTTCTTTAGCTTTATCTCATTGCTTTTGCATCAATTTATTCGTATTTGTTTAATCTTCAAATATGGTTTTAAATATCTTGCATCTAAATTAATGTTTAATTTAATGCACGGCATATTGTAGGAAGATAATTTGATAACTCGTGGAAAGAATTGCATATTCCATATCGTAACTTTATATTATCATAATATAAATTTTTAAATTAATTACTTCATCATCTTATAATATCATCTTATATATCCTTTTTTAAATACATATTTTTCTAAAAATATATATATATTTTTTTTTACATTTTTTACGCCAGCGTGGTTCCAGATGTTGCGAAATAAAATCGTCTTTTTTATTCTCATATATTTATTCTCATATATTTTCATCCTCAAGTTAAATATTATTCTGATGTTTTTTTTATATAAAATATGCATTTTTAAGTAATATAATATTACTAAATCTTTATACATAAAATTACTGAGTGACATAAAGCATTATTGCAAGCAGATCAATTACTTAATCAATCGATGACACATATACAAATGTTACGTGTTTTCAATATTTAATTCAATTTAAAAAATACCGAATTTAAAAAAATATTCAACATGAGTATCACTACGAATTCTGACGAATAAAAAAATTTATTTAAAAGATATAAAAAATTAAAATTGTACCAGTTTGAGCATCCCTATCGTATAGGATTTTATAAAGGATAGATAACATAAATATAGATACGTGTGCGATCATACATATTGTATTAATTTGGCTCATAGGAAAAAAATTATTTCCTTTGATAAGCATAATCCAATGTAAAGTATATAATAATGTATTTGAAAAGACTTGAGCAATAATATCAAATTGATATTTTCTGTCAAATTTAAACTATCAAATTTCAAGCCATTTTAGATATGGATATAATATCGTTCATTATTACGATATAATTAAAAAATTTATTTAATTTCTTGTAAAGAAAAAAGAGACACATAAAGGAAAAAGATAAAATATATTTTGTACGCCGACATAGTTTGCTGCAGTTTCCAGTTTTATTTTATTGTATTGGATTCTACTCCCAAATTTCTATAGATATCGAATCGTCATAATTTCTTTTTTTATAAAAAGTCGCGCAGAATAATACAATATCTACACTCACGAAGAACATCGCAATATTTACACATTATCTGAAGTCTAAAAAAGTTGATAGAACATGAAAACGGAACAATACTGTGAGAACAGTGAGAAGATTTAAATCGAACATTTCATCTCGGTAGCTTTATTCTATAGTACAAATTATTTATTTATTTTCATTTATTCTTTTTCAATTCCCTCGTTCAAACTGCCAATAATTCCTGTACTGTTTCCGATTTCGCATTGAAAACAAATTAAATTAAATCGTCAAAACAGCTTTGATTGCTGTACACTTTGCATATCTCTGTATTTCTCTAGCGAACGTGCCTTGCCCGTAAGGCAGCTGACATAAAAACGCAATGCGAGGTTTCAAGGAAGCATCGTTGCATGCGTATCATACCAATTGTATATCTCAATGTTTGTTCGTAGGAGGGTCCGCTGACAAAGAGCGATACGTACATTTACTAGGACAAATTGGCATCCGACAAACCCTGTAGGTACATTGTACGGAGTATGTCACGCTGCTTACATACATAACGTAATTCGAGATCTACTACAAATACGAAATGTTCAATCGCGCAAGGGATGCCGAACTCGAGCTCGTAAAGTTAAAACAATCTCAATATATCTTCAAATTAACATAGTGTTTACGTGCTATTCTCTTGTTTTTCTCGCTTATGTAAAGCCTCTGTACTTTATAAAAGTTACTTCAATCCTGTTAGAAATGTACTAGCACATTATATTTTATTACCTAAAAATAGATTTGCTTGATATATAGAAAAAGAAATTATTCATCTGCTAAATAATTTTGAAGTATCGGAATTACGATTCAATACGTCGCATGATATTGCTTTATGTTCATCGCATAAAAATGACCGTCTTTCATGTCCATATATCCCCAAATATATCTCCAGACGTAAATCTTAGCCTATTGTACATCAAGGTTTATTATAATCGTCGCTCTTGCTACGTACAACAATAAGAGCTTCGAGCCAATTAGGCAGCTTCGAGTATAGTTTAAACAACAATCCTCTCTCAATTCCGAACCACGTAGTTTAATACGTATAAAGTGACTAAGCATGCAATAGATAACACTCTTATCACAATTATTACACTTAATCTTAACTATTGAACTGGAAATAAGAGGATTATTTAACAGACGGTTTAGCAACGAATCCACGAGCGTTCGCATATAATTCTCTCTCAGCCCTTCAATAAGATCACCGTCTAACTCATGTACTCGTCTTAAGCGTCACTGTCTAATGACGAATATCGATCATAAATGGAAAAGCTTAACACTCGAAATGGTCAACCAGTCATTTGTCGATCGCTTGCACAGCAGGTCTGTTACGAAACTTCACGACAAGTGAACCGCAATAAAACTTATGTGCGCAATCGTCCGCGCAGCACGATTAGAACCAGACAATACCAAAGTTTAAGAGACATTTTAATTCTCTTTACTTTTCAAGATTTTGTGTATAAAATCTTTTTGTAAAAAATTATGTAAAAAATTTATTTTAAACAAAATTATTTGTAAAATTGTAATTGTTTAAAATTATTTGTATTAAAAATATAAATAAAATATTTATAATTAATATTAAATTAAATACAATAACTAAAAGATTAACAACAGTAAGTTAGTACAGTAAAATTTATTCCAAATAAAATTCACTTAATTCCATATTCGAGCAATTTCATTGTGAAAAACTGAAAAGTTAGAAATATTAACTTCTTAAAAGCATCACCAGAAAACAGAAGTCTTTTAGACATTCGTATTGTTTGGAACATATATCATTTTCGTTCTGTGATATTTGTTACACTTTTCTGTTGATGTAGCCCTTCAAGCCGGAATTCTCGGATCTCGATTACGCGGACGTGGACTACAAGTCGTACGGGCCGATTAACTATAAAGCTGCCAGTATCGCGCTCTTTCAAAAGCAACAACAGCAACAGCAACAACAACAAAAACAACAGCAGCAGCAGCAACGACTTTTGGATAGGAGACCGCAGATGTACGGTACTTCGGACGATAACGAGGAACTGCTTTAACCCTTTCCCGTTCACTTTTTATTTAATAGCGATTCTACTTCAGCTTTCTCGGGGAGATGCAATGATAAGATACATTTAATGAGTGAGATATATCTCGATAGACAGCTCGTTAAAACTCATTAGATTCGATTTCTATGAGACACACGTTACCATAATAAATTTGTAGGATTATGATTCTCGTGTGGAACGAATTTAACGAGTTACGACTCTGTGCTGCATAATGCGTTTGTTCGTACAGGCATAATTGGCACAAAAAAATTTTTCGATGAAAATTAATTATACGCTGGAAACTTCTCTGAAAATTCAAAAGTTTTAAATAAAGCGCTTGTCTTAATATCGAAACATCAAAATCGATGATCTTATCAGAAAAAAATTGCATGAAAAAAGTGCTAAGATCTTATTTACGTTTACTATAACTCAAAATTCAATTTTCATCATTTGCGAAATCTGTGATTCCATTATGAGTCTTTGCATAATTAAAATGAGCGTAATAGGATTTGTTCGACACATAAAAGCTATAAGTCCTTTGCAGATAGTCGAGATGCATAATCGCGTATCTGCGAATACGTTAATGCAATGTTTAAATGCACTTCAAGAGAACGACCAGGTATTGTCTGTACAGATACTGTACCTGTACAGGTACTATCTGTACAGATAAATGTATACTATATATTCTCTTTATATATGATGATTTATGTTATTACGTTGCTTCTAATATTTCATATCACTTCATGCCGTATATTTCAAATTAAACTTTCTCAGATGGGATTAGAATTTTGGTTACACATTTGAACGTTTGGGGGGAAAGATCGCTCGTTCTCATTCACTCGCACCGGATACACGACGATATATGAACTTCATAGAACATGTGACAAAATTTTAAAACATTTTTCGATATCTATAAATTTATAAATATATTTTTACGAGATTATTGATACAATGTACATTTATATAAGCTATCGATATGTGTTCTGGGATCAAATTAAGGAAATAACGCACGAATCACGTTACAATAGAAAAAGAAAATCTCATTAAATGTTAAATTAATAAGAAAAAAGAAAAACATATCGGAGCCAAATATAATCCCCATTTATCTGTTTCATATTATTGTTATTCATAAGCGGCGTTAGAATATATAATTCTGTTACACATATTATTCTCGAATATCTTCTTACATTCGTTTGTAAATTTGTAATTACAAGAATGATGAGTAGTTATTTGTACAGATCGACAGTAAATCACATGTAACCGCTTAATCACGGATGCTGTCCAGTGATTATATATTTGAGAATCTTGTAAATAATGTATCCTTATATCCTTACATTATTAATTAATATTCGATTTTCGTTAGCCACTGAATAATTCGTTACGATAATACGTTTCACTGAGTATTGGTTACGTAAACACCAATTCTGCGATTGTTTGAAAAATTGTGTTCTACTTTACACGAAAAAATATGTATATCAGACGCATATTCGATGACGCTGTCTAACTCGATTGCGCCTATGATTAATGACAATTTATAACTGTTCTATAACGTCAATATTAGACTAAATAAAACGAGATCTCCCCGCTTTCATGGTGATACGTCTTATCGTGTCTTTTTATTCGGCAACGTTCCTCCACAGTCCATTGCAAATCGCTTTTCTTTCACCGCACGCGTACCAATTCAACCAATTCAATCGCGTCCAGACCATTCGCTCTATTCATCGATATATATGTCATGTGCCATAGATTCTTCTGGAAATCTTATTACTTTCTTTCATTTACAAATACTTTGATCAATTTAAAGTTAACTTTATCACGAAAATTCCATTCGCTAATCTTTTTTTTATATCTTTTTAATATTGAATATTAAATCTTTGCAAAGATTCAAATTAAACTTCCATTGGAGTACAACTTGATTAGAATTAAACTATTTTGATAAATTTTCTTAAAATCTATATTCGCCAAGATATTTATAACCTGCATTAGAGAATTGTGAAAAGGTTAGTTACTCGTAGAATTTTTGTTGTGAAAAAATTGATTTTAAATTTATCAAAGAATTTATAAACTTGAGTGATAAATTTTTATGCACGAGTATCACATGTTTTTACAGGATGTATCATTTTACAACTGAATAGCTTCAATTTTTTCGAACAAGATATATATATAATATAAAACATATATGAAAATGTTCATAACGAGTCAGATTTCACTCTGAAAAAAAGATAACAAGAAGAAAGTTGAACTTTTATAATTTTATTGTTTTTAAAAATGTTGCATTAAAAATATAAAATTTAATCCTGAAATGTGAAATAATCTTGCAGCAATGTGACGAGAACGGGCGAAATGTGTCATCATCAGAGACTTAGACTTTTCGAAGTTAAATAAAAATGAAATAAATTAAATGATGAGATATGAGAACCTTTTATGTCGATATTCAATTATCATGTAATGCATTCATTCAACATTCAAACACAAATATATTTACAAAGCTTTATTATTGTTATCGTGAATACATCGGAAAATAACATGCCACTCAAACGTACACAGTTTATGAAAAATGAAATCTAATTTAATTTGGCTCCATATTAATAGAATACTGCCATCAGTTTGCCAATCTTGTAAAAGGTTTTGCTCTCATAATTACGGTATCGATTTGACCTTCATTAAAGTACATTGCATGGCTCAATTTGGTGACTAAGTCGACTATTTAAATTATCCAATATTTGAAATAATTAATACTGAGGCCTAAATTATTAATTTTATCAATCAATATTTCCTATGCTTCTGTACAATTGCAAAACCCGAGAGGCTATTCATGATAAAACACATAAAAATAATTATTTTCTCTCTATACACATATATATATA